>NC_086317.1:112802392-113102392 GCF_036172605.1 Pelobates fuscus | reverse complement strand
ATTAAATACATTTTTTTTTTTTAATTAAAAAGCCTCCCTTCCCTCCTCCCCTCCTCCCCTCCCCCCATACACACTGTCCCCATATACACTGCCCCACATACACTGCCCCCATACACACTGCCCCACATACACTGCCCCCATACACACTGCCCAACATACACTGCCCCCATACACACACTGACCCCATACACACACTACACACACTGACCCCATACACACACTGACCCCATACACACACTACACACACTGCCCCCATACACACACTGCCCCCATACACACACTGTCCCCATATACACACTGTCCCCATATACACACTGTCCCCATACACACACTGTCCCCATACACACACTGCCCCACACACACACTGCCCCACAAACACTGCCCCATACACACACTTCCCCCTTACACACACTGACCCCATACACACACTGACCCACAAACACTGCCCCACATACAAACACTACACACACTGACCCCATACACACACTGCCCCCACAAACACTGCCTCCATACACACACTGCCCCACAAACACTGTCCCCATACAACACTGTCCCACAAACACTGTCCCCATACAACACTGTCCCACAAACACTGTCCCCATACAACACTGTCCCACAAACACTGTCCCCATACACACTGCCCCACAAACACTGCCCCATACACATACTGCCCCGCACACACTGCACACCTATACACACACAGTGCCCTACACACCCTGCTGCCCCCCCATACACACATTGCCCCAAACACACACACACGACCCCCCCATACACACAGTGCCCCCCATACACACACTGCCCCACACATACATACAGTGCCCCCCATACACACACTGCCCCACACAGACATACAGTGCCCCCATACACACACTGCCCCCTAACACACACACTGCCACCCTTACGCACTCACACTCACTTCACCGCTCACACACACACTGCACCTTTCACACACACTTCACCCCTAACACACACCACTTCTCCTATGCCCTATATCCCAGCAGACCCCAGGTAAGTTGTCAAACTGTTCTTAAACGGTATGACTACTTACTCCGGGGTGGGATCCTGGCACTACTGGCACCATAACTACTACACTGAGCTGTAGTGGTTATTGTGCTAGGATTATTTTTTTTAAATAATCTACAAGTGCCCCTCCCGAGATCAGGCTCTGGATCCGCCACTGCCTTCATGTCACAATTTGTACAAGCACCAACAAGAAAGGACGCTTGTCTGGACCTGGTTCTAACCAACAACGTTGATCTTTTGACCAACATTGAAGTAGGTGAGCAGACTGTGTCTGTGTATATGTGTGTGTGTCTGTCTGTATGTATGTGTACCTGTCTGTTTGTATGTATATATATGTCTTTGTATGTATGTATGTGTGTTTTGTGTGTGTGTGTGTGTGTCTGTCTATATGTATGTGTCTGTCTGTATGTATGTATGTGTGCCTATCTGTTTGTATGTATATGTCTTTGTGTGTACATGTGTGTGTGTATCTGTCTGTGTGTATGTGTGTGGGTCTGTCTGTGTGTATGACGGTCTGTATGTATGTGTCTGTGTGTTTGTGTCTGTCTGTATGTGTGTCTTGTGTGTGTGTGTGTGTCTGTCTGTGTGTATGTATGTGTGTATGTGTCTGTCTGTATGTGTCTAGGTGTGTGTGTCTCTGTATGTATGTGTCTGTATGTAAAGGATGTGCTTCTGATGTTTTGATGCTAGATGCCACATGACGCATTCACAGGTCTTGTGGAGTCCATGCCTTGACACATCAGGGCTGTTCTGGCAGCAGGAGAGGGGGCTATTAGTTATTAAACAGGTAGTTTTATTGTTGTGACTGGTCAGTGTATATATTTATAACATTAGCATATTCATTCAGGTTATTGTTCCTTTACAAAGTAATAACATAAAGTTAAACTCACCTTCCATTCAGTCAATGGTCCAGGTCTCACAGTTCTCATAGAGAAGAATTATAATGCTTCTCTATGGATCAATTTAACGAGTCCGGCATAGTCATGGTGCCAAAGGTAAAGGCTTTACATTATCTTAACTGGTAAGTGTCTTTAGTGGCTGCCTGATTGATAGCCATTTTAAGTGCACTGACTGAGAAATATGAACATCGCCATTTCTTGAAAATGGCAATGCTAATATTTATCAGTAAATGCAAGAATGGGGGTCAAGGGCTGCGCTTGAACAAAAGAAGTAAAAAGTGTATAAAAATATATATAGATAAAATAAGCAATAATAATAAAATCAAGTAAAGTTCATCCGGATGTATAGAAAAATAAATATAAATGAAATTGAAACAGTCTCACTGGTGTGTAATGATACGGTAATAATCCTCAAGTGTTGCTCCGTCCGTATGGTAGGTAGTCCATATATGTGAAAATAAAAGAGAAAAGAAAAAGCTGCCAATGGTGAAATATTGTATGTCCAGATGTGGTATATATTCAAAGGAAATGTATTTCACTCACATTTGTTGGAGCTTTAGCCAGCTCTAGGAGAAAAGACACTTAGTGGTTTGATCCCCACTATCGGATGTACTTAGATGGTTGGTCCGTCTATCCGGCTTGGGATTCCTGTAGTGTAGGCTAGGACCTACTCAGATATGCGTTGTTCTTTAATGCTGGGGAGATAGGTCCGCCTTTCCGGTATTGGATGGTAGATGTCCACGGAATATATATAAAACAGCAAATAGTGCTGAACAATACCCCTGTAAACCAAGGGGCGAGAGTATATGCAAGCCAAGAGAGACATAGAGGTGTGAAATGAGAATAGACCAGACAAGAAAAGAAGAGAAAAGTCTAAAGGAGGGGGAGGAAATGAGAGAAAGAGAAGAAGTAGGTTGAGAGAATGAGGGGGGTGGCACGGGGGGGGGGGGGGGGGGGAGTAACGATGCTGTCAGAGTCCCGGTCGCCACTGGGTCCCTGCAGTGTTGGTCTCCAATTTTTCCTCTTACAGATCCCTTCAGTCACCACTGGAGCCCACCAAACTATTGTCCCATGGTTCCCAAGTCCTTTGAAAAGATACGATCGTCCCCTTTAATCTCGTGGTCAGGTCATCCATGACTCTGCCTTCCCGTATCCTGGATATGACCCCTCAAATCTCCGGTCCCTCAGGCGAGACCCATGCCGTTGCTATTGCTCTGCGCGCGCTTAAGGTTATAACGTGCACTAGTTTCTGTTCCCTTTTTGTCCATCCCTCGATAGATCTGTTGAGCAGGTAGATCCATGACCAAAGGTTTGCCGAATGTCTGTTTCAATAGGTCCTCTACCGATTTCCAAAAGCCGTGTATTTTCGGGCATTCCCACCACATGTGGATGTACGTGCCTCGTAATCCGCATCCCCTCCAACAATCGTCTACCTTACGCATTTTGTGTAATGTCACTGGAGTAGAATACCACCTGAGCATGGTTTTCCATGCCTGCTCCTGTAACGTGACACATATGGAAACGTTCTTGGTCGCTTCCCATATCTCCTGCCACTCAATTCCTTCCAATTCCTCCCCCAGGTCAGCCTCCCATCTATCAGTGTATTTCAATCTACCCCATTCTTTAGTTTCAGTGCTAAGGTGGGCATATAGAAGCGTGATCATGCCCTTGGGGGCGGTTCCCTCCATACATAATCTCTCGTAAAAAGACAGCTTTCCCTGGGCTGCTGCTTTAATGTGGGGTCTCCTAGCAAAGTCCCGAATCTGAACATATCGAAAAAAATCTGCAGGGGTCAAATGATGTCCTTGTTGAAGTTCTTCGAATTGTATGATTTCCCAGTTTTTATAAAGTTGATGGATTCGTTGCAGCCCAGTTTTTTCTATGTTTCGGAAGTTTCTAGGGGCCATTCCAGGTGGAAACTCTCTGTTTCTGAGTATCGGAGCCATAGGGGAGGGGGAGGTAGTAAGCCCATATTTGACACTGTTAACATCCCATAATCGAAGTGAATTGAGAATGGCCGGGCATGTCACTCTTATCATAGGTCTATGGTCCTTTGGGACCCATAACGTGAACTGGGGGACGTCGAGTCAAACCATCATGGATTCTATTTCCACCCACATGGCCACCTGAGTTAGTTGGGCCGCTAGGTAGTAGTAATACAGGTTCGGTAGTCCCAAACCCCCTCTATCTTTTCTCCTATACAGGACTTGTCTGGCTATTCTATGTCTCTTATTTTGCCAAACAAAATCACCTATCGCCCTTTGCAACGGTACCAGTTGAGATTTTGTGACTCGGACAGGTAGAGCCTGAAATAAAAATAGGATACAGGGGAGGATGTTCATTTTTACAGAGTTAATTCTCCCTATCCAAGAGATAGGTTTATCCGTCCACTTGTCCAGATCACCTATCAGCGCCCGTAGCATGGGGTCATAGTTATCAGAGTATAATCGTCCCGGGTCTGAAGTTAGATGGACGCCCAAATATTTTAAGGATTTCGGTTCCATCCGAATTTGATACGTTTCCCTTATCAGGACCGCATCGGCCGCCGTTAATCCGATTGACATAGCACTGGATTTCTGGATATTTGCTTTGTATCCGGAAAGTTCCCCGTACTCTCGTATTACTTCCTGTAACGCCGACATCGACTCAATCGGGTTCGTGACGGTCAGGAGGATGTCGTCAGCATAGGCGGAAACTGTGAATTCCTTATCACCTACTCTAACCCCTCTAATGCATGGATGCCTACGGATTGCCTGTAGTAAGGGTTCTAAAGCCAGCACGAAGAGGAGGGGAGAGAGAGGGCACCCCTGTCTGGTTCCATTGTACAGTCAAAATGGTTTCAGTGGGGCCCCTGTTATCTGTATCTGTGCCCGCACGTCGTGGTACATTGCTCTGGTGACTCGCATGTATTCTTCCGGGAAGCCGAGATGTTTCAATACCGAGAACAAGAATTGCCACCTAACCCTATCAAAAGCCTTCTCTGCGTCGATGGAGAGCACTAGAGAAGGTGTTCCAGTGGTCACTTGTTTCCAGATGAGGTCGACGTTCCGTCTGGTGTTTTCGAATAATTGCCTACCTGGTATGAATCCGACTTGATCCGCGTGAATAAGTGAATTCAGAAGCGGGTTCAGTCTGTCCACTTGTATTTTCGCCAAGATCTTCAAGTCGTGGTTAATCAACGATATGGGCCTGTAGTTTTCAGGATGAAGCGGGTCCTTCTCAGGTTTGGGCAGTAAAACTATCGTGGCCAGTGCCATCTCAGGGCCCAGGTGTTCCCCTTGCCTCAAGTGATTGAATAGCGTCATCAGTTGGGGCGCAAGCTCTTCACTGAAGGTCTTATAGTACGTCCCATCGAATCCATCCGGTCCCAGGGCTTTGTTACCCTTCAGACTCGATATAGCTCTGTCGACCTCGTCTTCACTGATTTCCGCCGCTAGATTATTCACTGCCTCCCCTGTCAGTTTGGTCAGACCTAAGCCTTCCAAATAATGTAAGATGTCGTCCTTCTCTTGACCCTCACGGGAATTCCCGTCTGGTGTGTGATTGTACAGTTGTTCGTAAAATTTCTCAAAAACCTGTGGTTTAGTTTTTGTCGTGCCATCCGGATGTCTAATGGCCGTAATGTGGGAGGTTCAATTTTTTTAATGAGAGAGTTGTTTGTGTGATTCTGAAAGATGTGGACAGTGACTATGCATACCCATACACATTTCTGTCACTTTCTCTGTCACTACATTTAACTCCAATCCACATTCTTATTTTGTGAGTGAGGAGGACACAAAATTATTAACATTTTGGACACCTAATTATACAATAATCAATTAATTTATTATTTATTTTTTAAAGGAAAGGGTCACTTAGGGGTAGAGAGGATTATTGGGGCATGGGCAGACGTTGAACAGAGAAGGTAGAGCCTTTCTCAACAGTGATCTTGTTTTGGAAGATACATTGCTCTCACTTTGGGTCTTGCAGCTACCAGTATGAATGTTTTTAAACCAATGCATATCTACAAACCATGGCAAGCCAGAAAAGTGGCTTGTCTTCTAGGAACTGGTTTCGTGGGTGCAAATGTGATACATGTGCTGAGATTGAAAATATGGGTGCTTAGATTGGATGCTATGGAGAATGTAAGTACACTGTGGTAAGACCCCTCTGGCACAAAGGAGTGGAACCACCGTTTAGTTAAACTTCCCTTTTTGCAATAATGCAAGCTCCATTAGTATCTACTCCAACCGTACGAACTGCAACCAGGGGAATGCACCAATCTCCCGACCGGGACCCGTACGGATGCCCCAAACTCCCGAACAATAAATCCAGGAATCGCGGCTAACAGCCGAGCAAATATATCCTCCAAGCGGCTTACGTTTCCAGCAATCAGTCGCTAACTGTGTGTAGTAAATCCCCCCTCCAATAACGAGACCAAGCTCCGCATTGAGGGTAAAACAAGAACTGGCTTTACTGTGGGCTACCCGCCCGTATTTATGCAGGTCTCCCACTTGGTGGACACTCCCCTAGGGGACCAAATGGAAGACTGTAATGACAGACAGACATATGGCACTTTCAGACATACAGGCATAACATATTCCCATAATGCATCCCGGTTTCCTCCCCTCTGCCCTGGAGATAATTGAGAAGTAATTCAATTATCTCCCGGACAGAGGCAAATCGCCATTTTAAATCAAACACAAAAACCACATAAAAATAAATAATTATACAACTACCGAACGCATTACATTCGTGCCACGTATCCCCAGATAGCCTGGATCTGAGTGCATATTCTTAGCGAATAGCGCTCAGATCCCATACGCACAGTTCCATCGCCATGGAGTCAAAGTCTTTTACAGTCTTTCGGTATGCGATTGACTCCACGGGATGGCTATCTGGGTTAAGTCCATTCGTGTAATCCAAACTCCCGAACGGCCGGTGGTCGCATGCCTTGTCGACTGAGAAGGGTGGTCTGTGGTTTCAGCGGTGTTCAGCAGAAAAAGTGTCAGTTTTTAGTTCCATAGGATCTGCGCCGAACACCGCTGGTCTTTCGCATGGTTTAAAATGGCCGCAGCCTCGTGGTCGGCATACGAACGACGACCACCCTGAATACGGTTAGAATGGAGAGGTGTCTGCGGTTAACCACAACGTTCTAATTGGGATCAAGATGGGTGGCCATCCGTTCGGCAGTTCATTCGGTAAAAAGAATACGAATAGGGGTATACGAACAGGCAATTCCATGAAAGGATGGCAAACTAGACGAACCAGCAATAATAGTTATACAGATGGGTCTGTCACACGGCTCCCTCCTTGTGGGACACTCCGGCAGACCCGGCTTGACCCTTTGGCGGGTCAACTTGGGGATGACCAGACTAGGAGGTGGTAGGGATGTCAGTTTGCCGGGACAATCCATCTGCATTCCCATTCTGCTTACCGGGTCTGTAGCTGATGGTGAAGTTATAAGGTTGGAGGGCTAAACTCCACCGCAGCAGTCTACCATTGTCTCCTGAGACCCGGTTGAGCCAGACAAGGGGATTGTGGTCCGTCACAAGGGAAAATTCCTGTCCGTATAAATAGGGGCTTAACTTCTTTAATTCCCAGACCAGGGCCAAACATTCTTTCTCCACTGCCGCATAACTCACTTCCCGGGGTAGTAACTTTCTGCTGAGATATGCGACACGGTGCTTTCCTCCATCTTTCCCGACTTGGCTTAGCACAGCCCTCAGTCCATACATGGACGAGAAAGCGTTTGTTAGGGACTGGGGCAGCCAAGACAGGGGCATTCACAAGAGCCTGCTTCGGTGCCTGAAATGCGGCTTCACAAGCTGGAGACCACAGGACCTGCTTGTACAGGGTCGGCCTTGTGTAATATGCCCCAAAATTCCTCTTGCTCGATACAGTGAGCAGCAGGTTGGGGTGGACGCTGATTTCCGCCGGCCGGTCTTCTCCACGACTGTGCCTGGTTGGCGTTGTTCATTGGGCACTCTGGTCTCTTGTGCCCCAACTGTTTACACCCAAAACACCTAATAGGCTGAGAGTAATCCCGAGCGTTGAACCGGGATGGCTGGATATAATTGGTAGCTGGTGGTAGTGTTGGGGTGCGTGGCGCTGGGGGTTGGTAAACGGTAGTGGTTAGAGGTGCTGCTGGTCTGTACTCCACTCTGGTAGGGACTTTAGTTACTGCATTGTCCAATTTACGTGCGTCTGTATATTCATCTGCCAGACGGGCAGCTTCGGGCAGGGGTAGAGGGTTTTCGGTCCCTGACCCACTCTCTGACTCCTGTAGGTAATCGGTCAAAGCAGTGCTCCAGCAAAAACACTTGTAGCACCTCTTCCCCAGTTACAGCTTGGCACCCCGCCATCCAGTGGGCTGCTGTGCGGTGTGCTCTGCATGCCCACTCCATGTAGGAGTCGCCAGCTTGTTTGTTGGATTCCCGGAATCGCCGCCGGTACGCCTCTGGGGTCACTGCATACCTGGCCAAGAGGGCATCTTTCACTGCCCGGTAGCTGGTGATTTCTTCCTCTGGGATGGCCCGAAACGCTTTGCTGGCCCGGCCGGATAACTTCCCAGAGAGAATAGTAACCCATTCGTCTGCGGGTACCTGGTGTAGGGCACACTGACTTTCAAAGTCAGCCAGGAACCCATAAATCTCTCCCTCTACTTCAATAAAATTTTTAAATGCAGCAAAGGGTACCTTTTTTCTTCCAATATTATTATTGGGTACCTCTGCTGCTGCAGCTCCTCTTTCTTGGAGCGCTTGGTGTGCCATCACTGCTGCTTGCACACGTTCCTCAATGTCTGCTGTAGGGTTGGGGCCAAAGTGTGCCAGCCTTATCTGGACTGCCCGGTTGAATTGTATTTCCTCGGGTGTTAGATCCTGAATGCTGGACACATTAGCTCTCTCCATTCCTTGTGCTGCATCTGGGATGTGTAGCTGACCTTCTGGGCGGTGGGACTCCGCCCCTCACTTGCCACCAATTGTTAAGACCCCTCTGGCACAAAGAAGTGAAACCGCCATTTAGTTAAACTTCCCTTTTCGCAATAATGCAAGCTCCATTCGTATCTACTCCAACCGTACGAACTGCAACCAGGGGAATGCACCAATCTCCCAACCGGGACCCGTACGGATGCCCCAAACTCCCGAACAATAAATCCACGAATAGCGGCTACAGCCGAGCAAATATATCCTCCAAGCAGCTTACGTTTCCAGCAATCAGTCGCTAACCGCGTGTAGTAAATCCCCCCTCCAATAACGAGACCAAGCTCTGCATTGAGGGTAAAACAAGAACTGGCTTTACTGTGGGCTACCCGCCCGTATTTATGCAGGTCTCCCACTTGGTGGACACTCCCCTAGGGGACCAAATGGGAGACTGTAATGACAGACAGACATGTGGCACTCAGACATACAGGCATAAAATATTCCCATAATGCATCCCGGTTTCCTCCCCTCTGCCCTGGAGATAATTGAGAAGTAATTCAATTATCTCCCGGACAGAGGCAAATCGCCATTTTAAATCAAACACAAAAACACATAAAAATCACATAAAAATAAATAATTATACAACTACCGAACGCATTACATTCGTGCCACGTATCCCCAGATAGCCTGGATCTGAGTGCATATTCTTAGCGAATAGCGCTCAGATCCCATATGGCCAGTTCAATTGCCATTGAGTCAAAGTCTTTTACAGTCTTTCGGTATGCGACTCCATGGGATGGCTATCTGGGTTAAGTCCATTCGTGTAATCCAAACTCCCGAATGGCCGGTGGTCGCATGCCTTGTCGACTGAGAAGGGTGGTCTGTGGTTTCAGCGGTGTTCAGCAGAAAATGTGTCAGTTTTTAGTTCCATAGGATCAGCGCCGAACACCGCTGGTCTTTCGCATGGTTTAAAATGGCCGCCGCCTCGTGTCGGCATACGAACAATGGCCACCCTGAATACAGTTAGAATGGAGAGGTGTCTGCGGTTAACCACAATATTCTAATTGGGATCAAGAGGTTAACCAGCAGCACACTTCTCTTCTGGCTGGCCGTCCGTTCGGCAGTTCATTCGGTAAAAAGTCAAACATACGAATAGGGGTATACGAACAGGCAATTCCATGAAAGGAAGGCCAACTAGACGAACCAGCAATAATAGTTATACAGATGGGTCTGTCACACACTGCTGCAAGGGAGTGCTTAAATGAGATATACAGGTGCCACGACTGGAAAGATGCAGCTGATGAGATGGGTTGTAGGTTTGAGTTTAGGTGGGTGCTGAGGTACAGGTTTGGGCTCAGATATGGGTGCCGGCATGAGGCATGTACATTTTAAATGAGAGGTGTGGTTACTGAAGTGCAGGGCCGTCTTTAATATCGACTGGATCCTGGGCAAGCATTTTTTTATCCTAAGAGAAATTATTTCTGGCAGAGGGCAAATAGGGCAGCTGTTTTGGGCCCCCCAGGTTTCACTGGGCCCAGGGCCGCTGCCCCGTTGTCCCACGTTAAAGACGCCCCTGCTGAAGTGAGAGAGAATACAAATGTGTGGGCTTAGATAAAGGAAGAAATGATGAGTAGAGGTTGTGCAGAGATGGTTAAGAGGCATGCTGAGATTTTAATATAATGAAGAGGTGCTAACGTAGAAATTGCAAGGGTTGCCAAGAGACATGCTATGAAAGTGGGTAGGTGCAAAGCATGCTGGAATGGGGATGCACTAAAAAAAATATAGAAGGTGAGATAGGAGGAGATGAGAAACTAAGATGGAGCAAAGGGATTGATTGAGAGATTGATTTACATTTAAATACATAAAGGGAATCAACACAGTAAAGGAGGAGACTATATTTAAAAGAAGAAAAACTACCACAACAAGAGGACCATTTGGGGATTATTACATACGTTCATGGAGAATCGTGGTCTTAAAGGCTTACTCAATTTCCAGTCTTATTTTTATTTTATTGTTTTCACTTATACATTTTTTAATGTATTATGCATATAATTTATTAAAATGTAATGGGTCAACGCTAACGGGTGGAATCATTGTAATGCTATTACAATCCCAATCATATTAAAAAAAGTAAAATTATTTGTAAAGGTTATAAGGTAACAAAATTTAATTGACCTGTGTGAATTTAGACACAGACCTCCCTAGAAATGAAAAAAAGAAAGAAACTGTTCAGTTTTTATTTTTTATTGCTTTGTGATTGGCACTTGATATTAAATATTGCATTGATATGAGAGGAAATCTGAAGGAGATAAATCAATTTGTTTATTAATGCATGAACTTATGTATTCTTCAATTCAGCTATTAGAACCTTAAATTGTCTACTAGTGACCAGAAATTAAATCTAGTTTAGTGTGCTTGTCAGAAAGTTGGCAAGACTACAAGAGTAGAAGCATAGCTACTGTAAGCTTAATGTATTATGAAGCAGATCAATTTGCTTTTGAGTGCATCTGTCCTAGTACTAGATACTTGAATTTCTCTTCATTGTATTACTGGATAATTTATTTTATTAAGAATTCATTTGATAAAGATAACTATATTGCTGACAATTTTATCAGTTAATGAGATATAATTTAGAGGCATAGATATGCCATAAATGCAACTGCAAAAAAATAATTTATGTGCATACAGTATTTTAAAGGAATGCTCCAAGCACCATAACCACTATAGCCTGCTCCTCCATGGTACTGCTTAGCACTGTAGTGCTACCTTCTCCTGCAAGAGAAGATTGGAAGTTGTGACACACTATCTGTTGGCTTGCTTGCAGAGGAACTCAGTTGCAGTGGATGGCAAAAACAACCTTCCCAGGTGCCTGGGAGCTATACGGGAGCATAGAACATCTATGAAGCCATAGGTGTGTTCATTTACAGAGGAAGCAATGAAGCCAGGAAGGAACAGACTGTAAGCAGTATGGTGGTCCAATGGTCAGGGGCTAGAAGCAAAGCGGAGTCAACAGTCAAACTGAAGGTCAGAAACCAGGAAATCCATGAATTTGGAGCAGAATGCCAGAGGTCAAGGGTCGGAGACAAGAAGCATGGTCAGGGTCAAAGCCAAAGGTCAGAAGCTGAGAAATTTCCCCGTAATCAGGAACAAAAATCAGAAACCAGGATCGGGAACCAGAAGCAAGGATCAGGAACCAGAAAGCTATGAGACTGGGACACCAGAATAATCAAGCATTGACCAAGTGCAGTGCTTGGAAATTTATAGTGTAAGCTAGTCACGTGACCAGCCCCCACCTCCTTGTAAATGGAGCCCCCGTTATCTGTAAAGGAGGAGCCGGGATCTGGCACCATCTTGGTTGCACCAAAGCTCCAACCACCTGCTCTCACTGCACCCCCACCCTATCCAGGTACACCCACCATGTAGACATCCACGTGGCAGCCGCCATATTGCTGCAGCACACCATTACGGAACCCAGCACCGACGGAGGACACCGGATCCACAGCCGTGTCATTAAAAGAACAGTAGACAAGGAACATGGGTTACTACTACGCTTCGGTTGTTCCCCTGACTTTCTGGACAAAGATGTATACTCTCAATCAAAGATCTCTCTATCTCTGTAACATCAGTTAAAAGCACACTGTCACCAAAACAACTTTATCTTACTGAAGCAATTTTTGTGTATAGATAATACCTGAAGTCTCACTGGTCAATTCTCTGCCATTTAGGAGTTAAATCACTTTTGTTTCAGTTCATGCACAAATATGTATTGCTGACACTATAGTTTTAAAACGTTATGGTTCTAAAGAGGTGATTTACTCACCTTTTACCTGCGCCGCACGGTGCTCATCATGTTTTCATCAGAATTGATGATCCTACCCAATCACAATGCTTTCTCAAAGATAAGCACTGGATTGATTGAGATAGTAGTACATTCTGATGATCTCAGAGGTTGGGGGAGGAGCCAAATGCCACCCTGGCCAATCAGCACCTCCTTATAGATATGAACTGGATAAATGCATTTCTATATCTAGAGTTAAGTGTCTCCATGCAGAGTGTGGAGACGCTGAACGTCTGTGGTGCATACTGCATACTGTGCAGCACTGCTCCAGGAAGCACCTCTAGTAGCCATCTGAGGAGTGGCCAATTGAGGTGTCCCTAGGCAGTAATGTAAATACTGCCTTTTCTATGAAAAAGCAGTGTTTACAGCAAAAGGCCTGCAGGTACTGACAATAGACAACAGATTAACTACATTAAGCTGTAGTTGTTCATGTGACTATAGTGTCCCTTTAACACTTTGTTTTCCCATGTTTAAGAACACGTAATGAAAAAAGCATATTGGGAAAATACTGCTTTATAGTTTGTAGAATCACCACCACAGGAGCAGGTGGTTGCCAGAAACTACACTTGTTTAGTTTTATATGGAGTGTACAGCAAACAACAGTGAGGTATTTCACTCACTTGAATCTTTGACATTAGTTTTGGGGTTTCTTCTAAACAAAAGAGAAACAGCAAATATATTTATGTGGAATATTATATGAGATCATCAAGCCGTTTCTGCAATCATTACTAAAGCATCAGGTTCTGTGGATTTTATTAGATGATTGTCTTTTTTTATTTTGTGGTCAAGATTAATTTTGGTGTTGTATAGCTGGAAGCAATAAGCACCAACAGTTACTGTGAATTGTTATTGTGTCTCAATTCCACTTAAATTGTTTTTGCACAAAAGCACCTAAAATATATAACCTCAGTGGCGTACTAAGAGGGGGGGGGGCAGTCCACCCTGGGTGCCATCAGGCAGGGGGGTGCCACCAAGGCTGGCCAGGCTTGGGAGTCTGTGAGCTGTGTGGCTGCACCGGGCACCATAGCAGCAGGGGCACAGGGCAGCCGACACAGCTCACACACAGGGGCTGGGAGCCAGAGCAGGAAACCTGGCTCAGTTGCCTGCACGGAGAGTTGGGGGTGGAGCTAGAACGGCCGTGGGGGCAGAGCCAAGCCGTATGTGGGGGCAGGGCTAAATGCAGCCTCTCTCTGATCACACAGAGGGGAAGCAGGAAGGAGACCCTGCTTCCCCAATTCCAACACAGCAGGGGCTGAATCCATTCCTCCTCCTCCAGCCCAAGCTTATTGTAAGTGAGACAGTGTGTGCTGTGTGTAACTGTGATTGTGACTGTCTTTGACTGTGTGTGTGAGTGTGTGACTATCTGTGACTGTGTGCGTGACTGTCTGCCTGTGATTGTCTGTGTGACTCTGTGTGTGTGTGTGTGACTGTCTGTGTGTGTGTGTATGTGTGACTGTCTGTGACTGTGTGTGTGTGTGTGTGTGTGTGTGACTGTCTGTGTGTGTGACTGTTTGTGACTCTGTGTGTGTCTGTGTGACTGTCTGTGACTGTGTGTGTGTGTGTGACTGTCTTTCTGTGACTGTGTGTGTGTGTATGTGTGACTGTCTGCCTGTAATTGTGTGTGTGTAACTGTCTGCCTGTGATTGTGTATATGTGTGACTGTGTGACTGCCTGCCTATGATTGTGTTTGTGTATATCTGTCATTATGTGAGTGATTGTGTGTATCTCTGTGTATGTGTTTAGTAGATAGCTCCCTTATTTGCTGACTGTCTGTGACTGTGTGTGTGTGTGTGTGTGTGTGTGTGTGTGTGTGTGCGTGCGAGACCGTCTGCCTGTGATGGTGTGTGTGTGTGAGACTGTCTGCCTGTGATTGTGTGTGACTGTCTGTGACTGTGTGTATATGTGTGACTGTCTGCCTGTAATTGTGTGTGTGTAAGTGTCTGCCTGTGATTGTGTATATGTGTGACTGTGTGACTGCCTGCCTATGATTGTGTTTGTGTTTGTGTATATCTGTCATTATGTGAGTGATTGTGTGTATCTCTGTGTATGTGTTTAGTAGATAGCTCCCTTATTTGCTGACTGTCTGTGACTGTGTGTGTGTGTGTGTGCGAGACCGTCTGCCTGTGATGGTGTGTGTGTGTGAGACTGTCTGCCTGTGATTGTGTGTGACTGTCTGTGACTGTGTGTATATGTGTGACTGTCTGCCTGTGATTGTGTGTGTGTGTGTGTGTGTGACTGTCTGCCTGGGATTGTGTGTGTGTGTGTGTGTGTGTGTGTGACTGCCTGCCTGGGATTGTTTGTGTGTGTGTGTGTGTGTGTGACTGTCTGTGACTGTGTGTATGTGTGACTGTTTGCCTGTGTGACTATCTGCCTGTGATTGCGTGCGTGCGTGTGACTGTCTGTGACTGTGTGTGTGTATGTGTGCACAGAGATCCCAGCTGCAACCACTGACCACCAGGGACTGAGGATCCACTACAGCCCTTCTAGAGCAAGGTAAGGAGGCTGGGTGGACCTCTTATTTATTAAATGTGTGTATGTATGTAATGTTTGTGTGGGTATGTGATTGTGTGTCTGTGATTGTATGTGTGTGGGTCTGTGATTGTGTTTGTGTATATCTGTGATTATGTGTGTGATTGTGTGTATCTCTGTGTATGTGTTTAGTAGATAGCTCCCTTATTTGGTGTCCTTAAATATTGCAATCTAATATAAGGATAACAAATAAGGGATTTATCTACTAAACAACTGAAATAAGAAAAGGCCTTTTTTAATTTTGATCCTTTAGCTGTTCAGTAGATAATTCTCTGAATTGGTGCCTGTATGCGGGATTTCCCTATTTAAAAATATCAAATGAGGGTGCTGTTTAGCAGATAGTTCCCTTATTTGGTGTCCTTAAATATTGCAAGCCCAAATAAGGATAGCAAATAGGGGAATTATCTGCTAAACAAAGATCGAAGTTAAGCGGTGTCAGCCAGCCCACAACAAGACATCTGGGTGGCTAATGTGAATTATATGCAAATGTATGTCAGAGGCCAGCATGCAAAGCACAGTGTTTCTGCGTGTGTGTATATGTATCTGCATGTGTGTATGTCCGTGTATGTGTATATGTGCAGATGTCTCAAAATCTCGCCAACACTACACACAAACACACTCATGCATTTCAACGTCAACACTACATACAAACCCCACCATTATATATAACCACATCACTGCATTCAAATACCACACAACACACAAATGCATGCTTGCATTCAAACACCAACACTACATACAAACACATCCCTACATTCACTCACACATACTCCATACAAAAACATGAAAGAAGCATACATTCACACACAAACACTGCTCAGTGCTAAATACATAAAACACATTTTTTGGTTTTTTTTTACATTTAAAGTTGAGGGGTGGGGAGTGCCAAAAATAGGACCTGCCCCGGGTGCCAAATGCTATAGGTCCGCCCCTGCATAACCTTTAGCCTTGTTCTGATACTCCCAGTACTCTTTGGAGGCTGCCCTTACTATAGTATATGTATAAACAAATGTATCAAATCAAATGAATTTATAAACAAATTAAATAAAAAAAAATTGCACTATCTCAAATCTTGATGTACACAAACATTTTTTATACCATTCTAACAGGGGTATTCACACACACACACACACACAGGGTTGTTCACTAAAGTGAAAATTCAAAGTGGCTTCAAAGTAAGTTTCAAATATTTGGCCAAAGTAGCTTAACAAATAGCATAGCTGACTTAGAGAATGTTTCCGGTTTGACTATTGTTACCTTGATTTTGAAATTTGATTTGAATTTACTTTGAATTCTCCCTACGGCTAGACAGGTACCCACATGTAGTACCTAAATTGTATTTTCCTTTTGCCCCGTGTATCTGGCAACAGAGAATTGCTGTTAGAGAATTTTAGAGTGGGTATGGAGGATGTGTTGGTCAGTGGTGAATGTCTGGATGTTTTATTAAATAGATGTAATATTGATGGTGGCTGAGGGTTCTCCCTTGAGAAGAGAAATATTCACACATTTTCTATCTTGCACTGTGAGGCAGCAGTGCTGCTGTTTCTGAGCATTAAGACCTATTAACGCACAACTGGTAGGGATATATGATTTCATTGTAATAACTTCATGTAACTGTCTGTTAATATTTCTGGGTGCACATCCATATTCACATCAATTATCACCTAGAGAATAAAAAGATGCCCCACTCGCCTTCCTAATTCATACTTCAAACCAATGGCCCCAATTTAATAAGCTTTCCAAAAGATTCAATACGGTTAGAAAAATTTCCAAATTATCTTCAAAAATCCATAGACTTCAACAGTGTCTTCTGTAGATAAATGACTTGGAAACTCTTCTAACATTATTTAAACGCTCGGAAAGCTTATTAAATCAAGGCAATTGTGAGGTATAGAATCAGACTGTGTGGGTGGTCCTTTAAAGGGGGCATCCCCAATGATGTAACTTGCGTCTCTAGCAGCACCCAGCTGCGTGTCTACTGACAGAAAACCTTCAGGCTGACCCCACAATATTGGGACTGTCTGCCAATTGGGTGCACTGCTATTTCTGTATTTTTTCCACCACCAGACTATGCTGATTTGTAATGAGCAATACTTTGAAGAAGCCAAAACATAGATGAATGAATTGTCATAGTAACCACATTTCAACTGAGGTACTACTTTTCTAAATGTCACTAGAGCGTCTGGAGATCATCTCTAAGTACAAAAAACAAACAAACAAAGCTAGCACAGGTTTGTAGTTCATATGTAGAAAAGAACATAACCTTAGGTGCCAACTGGAATTTTCTAGGTGCACTAGGCTCTCATGAGTTAGATTTATGGTTGACTGAGAAGTTGCTAATAAGACAGTGATATGCAAAACAATGACAAACAAGTCAATATTTTAGAATGACCACAGATTCAAATGTATCGAAGAAGAAATTAAAATAAAGATACAGGGTTATGCATTAAAGTCTGAATGGCCAGTACCAAATAGGCAAAACCATCCGACTGAGTATGGGGCTATTTGGACTGCAAAATCAAGGCATTGTTCACAATATTTAAACAATTCCAGATTTTTCAGAGCAGGCTCTAAACAAGCCTGAATTTGTTATGGATTTCAGCTGGACTGAATGCTGAACTTTGAAAATCCAGATTTACAAGTACAGGCTGCTCACTATTTAGTAGATATGCTCCCACACATAATGGCAGGTGAGTTCATAGGGAAGGTAATATTGACCACAATAAGCTTTTTGAAAGCCAATTATTTAGAATTCTCAGCTAGGCAAGTCTTACCCCTCACGAGACTTGGATTTTTGTTTTCTTACCTGTATTTTTGCTATTTGGTCCTTTTTATTTTCATTAGTAGAGATGGGATATAATTTTTTTTTGCCTTTTTATGGTAATGGGAAAAAGAAGACTTTAGATGAAAGTAGACATCTGACGGTATAAATATATTCATGTTCTTAGATTTATTTCCCACTACCTTACTATTATGAGGGTGATGTGTGTAGGCAGGATTTTTATTGGGAGATGGATATGGGCTTGGGAATCCTTAGCCACCCTGGGAGGTTTGGGGGTTGATCAATGGCATGGCAGGAGACAAATGATAACAAAAAAAATAAAATCATGTTACACAAACAGTGAAATTTTAAATGCTATTATACCACTGGGTGTTAAGTAAATGAAGAGAAACTGAACACAGATTGTCAATCTGGGGTCATCCGACACCACAAACAGGCCAATATTGAGAGGTAGTCTCAATGCCGGGCCATATCATAAAGTCCGACTTCACCACCTCTCCACATTCCAAGACAGTGCAGATTTCATAGTATATTCTGATGCTGACAGTGTATGTGTCTATGATGCTAAACCTCCGCTCGTCTTCGAGCCAAGGCCTTACTGGGAGCCCTTGCCTTAAGTCCATTGATCCCCCCATCAGGATCGTAGGCCAATGGGTTCTCCAGGATCTGGCATCCCTCTAGGTGGATGCATGGTGGTTGGGGTTACCTCCAATTGTGCACTGCCCCATTTTTAAAAATTAATAGCACCACCCGCTAGCCAAAGGTGGTAGACATATAATTATTTAACCATTATTTTAAATGTGTTAATCAGCCTCTCCTCATTTAGATGCATTGAATCAATACATCTCTATAAGAAATGTTCAGCGGCTCCATGCAGTGCATTGAGATGCTGAATGTCAGTGCTGCACACTGTGCAACATTGAACAAGGAAACACATCTAGTGGCCATATGAGTGAAAAGGCAGTGTTTACATTAAAATGCCTGCAGGGACAGGCTATAGACACCAGAACAACTACCTTAATATGTAGTGGTTCTGGTGACTATAGTGTCCCTTTAACCCCTTAAGGGCACATGACATGTGTGACATGTCATGATTCCCTTTTATTCCAAAAGTTTGGTCCTTAAGGGGTTAATGAAGCAGATTTGGTGCAGGGATAATGTCCACTGCAGTTTCATTGCTCAGTTCTCATTGAGAAATTAAATAACTTTTGTTTCTGCTTATGCAGACCTAGCCACATTTCCCATGCCTGTTTCTTATATAGCCTGTGTCACGGCAAGGGTGCATAATTTATTATTGCAATATGGAATATTGTGCAGTGCATCAATAATTGGACCCCTGGATAGAGTATAAATGGCAGAGACAAATTGCTTTTTCAAGGTGTGAAACTGATTGCCCTTTTTGATTTATCAAATGTCCTGCAAGCCGCCTGTATGACTAGTTTCAATGTAAACTAACTTACTTTGACCATATGGCCGGAAACTCTCAATTGATTGTTAAATCCATTGATATGGTAATGGTATTAGTTTCATGAAGACCCTTGTGTTCCAGTATGATATCCAAGAGAAACATTAATACTTACCCACAGCTTAATAATTAAGCCTCATTTTTATTATATTTGGAATGGGACAAGCCCAATCTTTTATTTAAGCCTAAACATGAGTTGCACAACTTAAACCGTGTGGCAGGAACTGTGATGTCCGTCCTATTGGATCGCGGGTGGGCGTGCGACATATGTATGGAATGGGAAAATAATAAATTCATAGAGGTAATTATTATTTCTGTGGCAGATACATAAGAGAAGATAGAGCCAAATGTTTTCATTTGGATTGACGTTGGTCTGGAACAAAGGAGGTGGTTACTTATTATTTCTGTAGGTACCCCTTAACTCCACTCCTGGGCAAGAATTAATAAACCACAGGGCATATATCCAATGTTTTGGAGGGGTGTTGGTGTACTTGCTTGGGGTCAAGATCTAATTTTGAGTGAGTCATCATCATTCTTCCTTGCCAGAGACCCCCTGGGCAGAAGTTGTACTTTGAAAACCTAAGTGAGTAATTAGGTCTTCTGTATTTTATCCTTTCAGTTTTTATCTGTTGTTGGTCTAAATAATTTGTTTATCATATATTTTTATATGCACTGTGACTATTTTTTGCTCATAATAAATATTAATTTATTAAGTTCTGCCTTTGTCTGGTTAAGAATCACATTACCTGAAGAGACTAATTAGTATTTTTGCAAGTAATATTGGTGGGTTTTATTATTGATTTACCTGGGGGACCATTTATAAATTGTCTTGGTGGTGGCAGCATTAAAATAGTAATAGTTACATTATTTTGTTTAAGTGTGGGTGGTGTTAAAAGGGGGGACTTGTCATTATTTCCGGTCTAGTGCAGACAAATAGTGAACTTTTACCCTTTCACCACCACAACTACGTCACGCACACTCTTGGAGTAGGGGGTGTTCATGACAGCCTGCATGAAAAAAAGTTTCACTCTCTATTAGATCTTACAGCACAGTGTGTTTACTCTAGAACAGGGGTACTAACACTGCTCCAGCCATGTCCTGCGGTCACTTCCAGCCCACTTCACTCTTCAATTTGGCCTGTGAACAGCATTTCAGATGAAGACCTTTCATAAGCTTCCAAATGATCCAATATGGTTCAAAAACTTTCCAAATATTTTTTTTTAATCAATATTCCATAGATTTTAATTGTGATTTCAGTAAATTAATAATCTTTAAGTCTTTCTAACTGTTTTGAATCATTGAGAAAACCTAGTAAATCATAGCTTAAATTAGAACTCTTTAAGGTTCATCTTAAGACCAGAACCAATTTACAATGAGTGTTGAAATTGTATTACACAGAATACAGTCCTCAATATGTGGCTGCAATAGCTCAGCTCCAGGGATGATTTCCAAAAGAGATTCAAAACTTTTTGTAAGGACTCTGCATGTGGTATCTAACCCTTTCTCTGTGGATTCAATGGGGACTCCATGGGACCTCAAATGGAATGCATTGCCATCAGGGCTGTCTTTAATGTGGGGCAAACGGGGCAGCTGCCCCGGGCCCAGGTACTCCTGGGGGTCCAAGGCAGTTGCCCCGTGGGCCCTGCTGCCCTTAACTATTCCCCCCCTTGTTTGGGCCCACGGCACACTAAGGAGGCCCACCGGGTGGCCCATTCACTAAGGGCCACCCGGTGGCCATTTGTAAGCAGGGGCCCGGTCGCACACTCTGGCGCGACCGGGCATCCTGCTTTCCTGTTGCCGGCTGGCCGGCGTGCGGCTCTCTGTTCTCTATGGGAGCAAGTGACTTGCAGCTGTCACTTCCTCCCACAGAGAGCCGAGTGGGAGACAGCAAGGAGGCAGAGAGGAGCGAGGATGAGCCAGGCAATGTAGGAAACATGTACAAAAGTGTACATTTTGTGTGTGTCAGTATGTCTGTCAGTGTATGTGTCTGTGTGTGTGTCAGTATGTCTGCCAGTGTATGTGTCTGTGTGTGTATGTCTGTCTGTCAGTGTCTGTCAGTATGTCTGTTAGTGTGTGTGTCAGCATGTCTGTGTGTGTGTCAGTATGTCTGTCTGTGTGTGTCAGCATGTCTGTCTGTCAGCGTCTGTGTGTGTGTCAGTATGTCTGTCAGTGTATGTCTGTGTGTGTCTATGTCTGTATGTGTTTGTGTGTTAATATGTCTGAATGTGTGGCAATATGTCAGTCAGTATATATTTGTGTGTCAGTGTATGTCTGTGTGTGTCAGTATGTATCTGTGAATGTCTCAGTATGACCCAAAGCATAGAAGTAAATCAACAACAGAATAGCTTAAACAAAAGAAAATACGCCTTCTGAAGTGGCCCAGTCAGAGTCCTGACCTCAACCCAATTGAGATACTGTGGCCTCAAGAAAGCGATTCACACCAGACATCCCAAGAATATTGCCGAACTGAAACAGTTCTGTAAAGAGGAATGGTCAAGAATTACTCCTGACTGTTGTGCACGTCTGATCTGCAACTACAGGAAACGTTTGGTTGAAGTTATTGCTGCCAAAGGAGGTTCAACCAGTTATTAAATCCAAGGGTTCACATACTTTTTCCACCTGCACTGTGAATGTTTAAATGGTGTGTTCAATAAAAACATGGCAACATTTCATTCTTTGTGTGTTATTAGTTTAAGCAGACTGTGATTGTCTATTGTTGTGACTTAGATGATGATCAGATCACATTTTATGACCAATTTGTGCAGAAATCCATATCATTCCAAAGGGTTCACATACTTTTTCTTGCAACTGTATAACACAAAGCTCTATAGGTATTTATAAATGTGTCAGTCTCTTTCTATTTATTTATAATAAACATATGACACTATATGATATCGAATGAGGTGAGGAAATGTCTGTGTGTGTGTGGTTTGTAAGTTCTAGTGTCTGAAAGCTGAGGACTCTAAGGAGGCCTGGGCAGGCAATGTGGGCATGTGTTGAGCTGAGTGAAGCTCAGTCACTCCCAGTAAGGTGTCATTACTGATTCTCATAGAGAATCATGGGTGCATTGCCATTGGTGGACAGATGACGGAAATATAGGAAGCAGGAAGAGATGACATGAAATCAGAATGGCAATCAGGGCCGTCTATATATTAACAGGACCCTGGGCAAAGCATTTTCTTGGGCCCCCTGTATCTTGCTCCCTCCCCCCCACAAACACACACACACACAATCACACCTTTCACCCCAACACAATGGAACGATTCAAGAAATACTTAGACAGACAAACTGAGACATACTGACACATACACACACACACAGTCAGACATTCTAACGTACATATATTCACTGACAGACATACTGAGACATTCACAGATACATACTGACACAGACAGACATACACTGACACACACATATATACTGACTGACATATTGCCACACATTCAGACATACTAACACACAAACACATACATACATAGACACACACAGACATACACTGACAGACATACTGACACACACACACAGACACTGACAGACAGACATGCTGACACACACAGACAGACATGCTGACACACACAGACAGACATACTGACACACACACAGACATGCTGACACACTAACAGACATACTGACAGACAGACATACACACACAGACACATACAATGACAGACATACTGACACACACAAAATGTACACTTTTGTACATGTTTCCTACATTGCCTGGCTCATACCCGCTCCTCTCTGCCTCGTTGCTGTCTCCCACTCGGCTTAGTGAATGGGCCACCCGGTGGGCCTCCTTAGTGTGCCGTGGGCCCAAGCGGGGGGAGGGAATAGTTAAGGGCAGCAGGGGTGTACCTGGGCCCGGGGCAGCTGCCCCGTTTGCCCCGCATTAAAGACAGCCCTGGTTACACTGCTAAAAACAGCAAAACATTTTACAGCACTGCAGGAAAACTACACAGAGTTGAACGAAGAGAAACTAACAAGTAGAATGATCCCAAGAGGATAAACCCCAGCGGTCATAAGTTTAGGGAGTCCCGTGGAGTATCATATATATGTGTACTTAAAACTTAACTTTTATTGATCATTCTTATAATAGACTTATAATACCTATATAGATGACAGTGAAGCTTGTGAAGTGAAAAAAAGAGAAGAAAGAGGACAGGTAACTAAACAAATGTATATGAAAGTCCTATATCAAATGGGTGCCTAATGGTACAAATATAACATAATTAGAGGTGTACCATAAAGACATACCCGTGCCGAGAGTCCATAGCCTTAATAGAGGAAGGTAAGAGCCAAGTATTCTATTAGCCAGACACTATGAACACTTACCATTAAGAAAAAGTGTCGGCTGGTTGAACACCCTTCTGCTCCTATATAATGTAAGCCTAAGTATCGTGATAAATATTGCTTTAATGCTTAGAAAGTGGTGAGAGAGAGCCCTTGCAGTATACAGCTGCCTAACACATAAATTGCTTGAAATAAAAGCTGTCCAGGCTTAAGCTGTAACTGTCTACAGTTGGAAACTGATACTCCTAGTGGCTAATTATTATGTACACTGTAGCAAAACTTATCCTCCTCATAAATACAATGTTCCCAGGTCCTATGTTGCAGTGAATGTGGCACAGAGGTGTAACCTAGAGAGAAGCAAAGCCCTGCATAAATTGGCTATAATATGTGGCTAAAAAGCACAATCTATGCTGACCCTGGAAAAAACAGATTACAACAAAGGGTAGCCTCTGCAGTGAGCCGCTCTCAGGGTGATTTAGCCACTAGTTACTGCAACTGTGGGGGCCCGAACTGTACCTATGACCGATACGGAGCACACACAGACCTCCTATACATCTGGAGACATGGTGCCCATATATCGATTACAGTATGCGTGGTACAGAGGTATAGGTATGAGCAACAGAGCCCTGTATCTGAACTGTATATTCAAAATGCCCTCGACCTAGTAACCCAATGTCCCCCTAGAACGTTAAGGCTGCTAAACGGCTACTAAACTCAAAGGATCATATAAGCCTGTCCTGAAGCCTAGCCTGACGCGTGCTTCGTTGCTTCTACAGCGCCTTCGTCTGAGGCATAACCCAGGCACACCCGTGCTAGCTCCCTTTTGGGAATACTAGCCTTTCTAAAGAAGAGAAACTAACCACAGGCATTTTGAGTTTATCTATAATTTTAGCTTTTAACTCGTTTACCTGCCTGGAGGGTCCCTTGAAGTGTCTCTCCCAAAAGAAAAAATTGTGAATTTAAGAATATATGCTGCAAGATTCTTTTCCCTCTTTGGAAGCACTTATTTATGTAAACATGTTTTCTAGAAGTAAGCACCCCAAGTCAAAAATGATGACTGATTGTCATCTGGAGCACTGCCTGTGATTAGCTAACAAATAAATTGTTCCAAACATTGAATTATTAGTAAAAACAAAATAAGCAGAGTCTGTGTGCTTATTAACTATGTAAGCTCATTGAGAAGGGCCCTCCACCTCTCTGTTTCTGTACGCCCAGTTGTCTGGTTACAATTACATGTCTGTTAGTCCACCCATTGTACAGCCCTACGGAATCTGGTTGTGCTATATAAATAATACAATAATAATCTTAACTAAATCTTTAATTTCTTTCATTGCTATTGTATTGTATATAAGAGTTGTCTATTGTGTGGCCCACAAGTGTACCAAATGTTCAAAGTATCCCTTATCTCCAAAAGGCTGGGCACCCCTGCATTAGAAGTTCCTATCTCCTGCTCTGTTAATTTTACTTACCCGTGAGGCAGTTACAGGCTATGTAGCAGGTTATTAATCTCAGCTAGGGGATATGTGGCTATGCCTGTATAAACAAAGTGATATAAATCATAAATAGCAACAACACAAAAATGTGCAAGGGGGCTGAAGGGCCATGATCTGTGTTTTAAAACCACTCCATTGATCTAACACTATTTTGATGCTATAAGGGAAGCTCAAATCTTCAGACTTCTTTTTTAGGCTGTGTGAGTCATAGGTACTGGATGTGTGGCTATGACTCCTTAAACAAAGCGATTTAACTCCTAAATTTCAGATCATTGAGCAGTGATACTGCAAAAGCACAATCTACACACCAAAACTGCTACATTTAGCTACAGTTGTATAGGTGCTTTGAAAGTGTAGCAGTACTTACCCTCTCCAGGGGCCGGCCGGGGTCCTCTCTTCTCGCCGCGCGCGGTCCTGCTCCTGCACGGCTCGTCTGACGACGTGATCAGGAAGGCGGGCAGTGACCGCGAGAAGCGGTCACGTGTCCCGCCTGACACTAAGAGCGCGCCGCGTGTCTCGGGCGCGCTCTTAAAGGGACAGTGGGAGACAAAATTAGAATCAGAATCTCCCATTGGCCCCTGTCATGCCACATTCCCCATACACTCACGTTTTGGGGGCGTGGATATGACAGGGGCCAATCAAAGTGAACACTAGGGTATTTATACTCACCTGTTTCCTTTGTACCTTGCCCTATCGTGGTTTCTGTTCAGTTCCCTTTAGTGCTTGTATCGTTCAGTTGGTTTTTTGGCGCTTGACCTTGGCTTTGTTCCTGACTCCGTTCTCTCTTTATCCTTGCTTGTATCTCCGCCGGTTTACTCTCCTGTGTGTTCTACTTGTTCTACTTGTTCTTGTTCTACTTTACGCTGTCTCTCCGTTCCCTTGACCTCGGCTTCTTCTGGACTCTGTCTTTTCTTGTACTCGTCTAAGTCCGGCCATTCTAAGGTCTGGTAAGACGAATCCTGTTTTCTTGTCTCTTGACTATCTGAACTATTCCTGCGTGTTGGGGTATATTACCGTGACAGAAAGTCCCTTTTAGGTGCACCACCACTCAGTGAGTGGGCAGTTTTTAAACTCTCATTAGAATGCTATCTAGATGTATAATGAGGGAGTAAGTTTGACAAAAAAAAAAATACATATACATTAAAGGAGCACTATAGGGTACATGTATTCCTGACCATCTAGGGTTAAAACCACTATCTAGCCACCCTGACCACCACATGTCTCCCTAAATATAGTAAAATCTGGAGCTGCTTGCCTTGTCACTGTTTCCTTTGACCTGCCAAATGCCTGCTGACATCATCAGAAGTGGTGGTCTGATCAAATCACAATGCTTCCCCATAGGATTGGCTGAGACTGACAAAGAAGCAGATATGGGGCCGAGCCAGCACAATTCAAACACAGCTCTGGCCCATCAGCATCTCCTCATAGAGATGAATTGAATCAATGAATCTCTATGAGGAAAGTTCAGTGTCTGCATGCAGAGGGAGGAGATACTGAATGTTTGGATGCATTTTAGGCAGCCATGACCCAGGAAGGATCTCTAACAGCCATCTGAGGAATGGCCACTGAAGTTATCCCTAGGCTGTAATGTAAACACTGCATTTTCTCTAAAAAGACAGTGTTTACAGCAAAAAGCATGAAAATAAAAATTCTACTCACCAGAACAAATTCAATAAGCTGTAGTTGTTCTGGTGACTATAGTGTCCCTTCAATCTTACTAGATGGTTACTCCAAACACCATGAGCACTTCAGTGATTTGCAGTGGTCATAGTGCTTTGAGTCTGTACATGCAGCGCTTTGCTCTGAAATGCTGTACACATGCATAGTTTAGGCATCATTAACCAACCCGGAGTTCTAATGTGCGTATTTCTATGCACAGCATTTCATTCATTGGCTGAGACTGCCTAGATGACGCTCACAGCCAATGAATGGCCAATTAAATTGGCATTCGGATTCTGCAGCTCTGCAGTAGACAGATACATATCACCTACCTTAAAGAGGACCCTTGGTGCCTCTAAAAGGGCAATCCATTCATTGCAAAACGGTTTACCCAATTACCGGGGAACAGTGCAAATACTCCTAGCATCATAACCACCACTGCACTGTACCACTTACTGACAGTAATCCTTTAAATTATAACTTAAAGTGTCACCTTAAGCTTACCTTTCTTGTATTGTTACTACTTCTCTTCCTCTTTCAGAACCTGTTCTTTTCTTCATTTCTGACTCATTTTACCTTTGTGGGACAGGTGGTTCTTTTCTGCAATCATCTTTTAAATTTCTGATGTACATAGATATGTAGAGTTGTACAACAATATTGTCCTCATTGCAAATGCAAGTATATAAATCTGTATCAAACTGCATGGAATTATTCTCAGGCACTCCAGCACAGTTCAGATCTTGCACAAGTTGAAATGTTTTCTTGCGGTTGTACATGGTACAATGCATTACTTGAGCAGATGACTTCTGGAATGACAGTATTTTGTTAACGACCACAATGTGTATTTAGCTGATTTACTACTCAAATTAATTAAAAGATGTTAATAAATTAAAATGCTTACATATCCAGTAATCCAAATATTACGAAGGATGATGTAGCAAGAATGTACATTGAAAGACTAAAAAAGTAATGGCTCAAAAATAAATAACTAAATATTGATAAAAAAAAAGACATGGCCATACAACTTTTGGGGCAGATGGCACAAAGGGATTAAGTAATTTATTAGACAGTTTGAATCCATTCCTACATGACTCAGATGTTTATCTTTCCGGTCCATGCCCTTAGTGGTGGCTGCCTCATTTTTTATTTCTAATGTACATCTGTGATAAGATTTGGCTACATTTGCAGTTTTTCATAGAATTATATAACACTCTGATATTTATAGGACAGGCATCATGACCGCTTTTTCACTGTGTTCAAATTCTTAGCCAAAAAATGAGAACATAATTTAACTTGGCAATCTTGTCACTCTTTAGACAGACATAAAAAAATTGTTACGGAGAGCAGAAAATTCATGGGAAAAAATGTCTATTGTACAGGAATGAAAATAATATTTTGGAGAAGGTACCTGAACACGCTATAGTTCGTACTGGAGATCAGATTTTTCACTGATCAGCAAGTCTGTCCATCAGCTGCAAATGTACTTTTTAAATTCTGTTTTATGCAAAAGATTATTTGTGAATCTGAGCATGGGAAATATTGCCGGGTCTACGACCTCTTTAGCTTAAAACACTGCATATACAAAGTTAATTTTAATTGTGTGTCAGGGGCTGAGTGCCAGGGGAACCCCAAGCAACACTGTCCCAAACTATGTTAATTCTTTGGATATTTTGCATCTGTCGTCGGCATGCTTCTGACAGATGTAAAAGTCTTCCCCTTGCTGGCAGAGCAGCCTGCCACCTGCCTACTTCCCACCTGCCTACCACCAGTCAACAAAAAGGGGGGTTCTTTTAAATCCCTCCCTCTTCCTTCCCTCTTCCACCTTCCTCCCCATGCTAGCCTTAGCGTGCATGCTTCCTCTGAGCCTGCAAATCAGTCCAATCACACACTTCTCTATGAGAAACCTATGATTGGACATGACGCGACTCCTGTGACGTCTTGAAGAGGCATGGAGAGCGGTGCTGTAAACTTTGCCTGGCATTGGATTAACTAATAACTTCATTTTAAAATTATTTTTTATTTAGGGATAGAGAACCTAATGTATAGTGTCCAAAATTGCAGTATAAGTTAAAAAACACAAAAAGGTTGTGTGTAAATATACATACATACATCAATGGTGAAGCATGTATTTTGGAAACATAATCTGATTGAGGTGTTCTGGAAAAAACAAACTATTATAGGAGTTATATTGTTGTGCTACAACTATAAGACAAATTAAACTAGTTAATTTGCCCGACTCCTCTCAATTTCTGAAAGTACATGTAAGTCAACCACTTGAGACAACATGTACCTACATTTTCAGCTTTCCCTAAGTGTAGTAACTAGTCAGCCAAAAAAGCTTTGATAGATACCCAAGGTTGACCCAAAACTCAGAGTAGGATTTAACAGATAAATAACTAATTTGTTAGTAGTTCAATATTTTTTTGCAGGTACCTATTATAACTGACTCTTGAGCGATTCATCATGGGTAATTCAACGAAGGAACAGTGAGTAAAAATAGTGGAAATTTTATGGTGGTGTTTTGACAGTTACTGATGTGAGATATCGGGATATGGCTGAAAATGTTTTACATCCTGTAGTGGAAATCGTCCTGAAATGTGGTAGGGGCTGCTGCCCATAAAGCCAGGGTCACAATGAACCTACAGTTCTGTGAGCAGATAATTTCAAGAAATTAATTGGAAGTAACGTTCATCTGACCTTTCAGTTCCTGACTACTTCCTGTGGGGAAATCTGAAGGAGCGGGTGTATGTGTAAAAACTACATACA
The DNA here is from genome assembly GCF_036172605.1 of Pelobates fuscus. Lineage (NCBI taxonomy): Eukaryota > Metazoa > Chordata > Amphibia > Anura > Pelobatidae > Pelobates > Pelobates fuscus. Next base: position 113,072,746 of record NC_086317.1, on the reverse strand, counting down.
CTTGAGCAGCTCAAGAAAAATATCTGTGCAGAGATTCAAGCGCTAGAGCCTCAAACACTAGCTAATGTTATGAACAATGCAATAAAAAAGCCAGAATTTGTGAGGCAGCAAATGGAGCTCATTTAAAAGATGTCATCTTCTGTACTTAGTGAAATAAATCTCCATACGTTAATTCATTGTATGTAGTATCGTTGAAATTGTTTCAATAATAAAAAAGTTATTGCCTTCTCAAATCCTACTCTTAATTTTGGTCCACTCTGTATTACTAGCTAGTTGGAAGTCAAAGGGTCACTTGAAAATAATTATTTTAAGCTAGCAAGCAAACACTTTTAAACAAATGTACAAACAAAGCAAAAAAACTTAATTAAAATTAAAATTACATAATAAACATTTAAAACCTTACTGTAAACGTTCTCAATTTCCTTTGTTGACATGCCTTTCAGCTAGGGGAGTTTCTTCAGCTTCCCCCACCACTTCTTACCCACATCTCATCAACTAGTCCACCCATTTCAGTTTCATGTAAACTAGCACCAGCCATGCAGGATAAACTATGTGCATGCTCATGACTTTTGCAAACAAATAACAAAGGATGCTGAGAGTCAGGGATGCAATAATGACAAACTGATTCTCCACATACAGGTAAGAAAGAAGAAGTGTACATATTAATTGTATGTACACCTGTGTGTGTGTTTATATATATATGTACACACAAACTTTCACACATATATTATGTTAATAATATATAGAGGGTTCACTGTGCAGACACACACTGCTCTGCACAGTGAATCACACTATGACACACTATGAGTATGTAGAGGGATTGATTGTGCACGGCAGTGTGTGCCACGCAGTACACAGCTACTCACTGTGCAGAGCAGTGTGTGTCACTCAATAAACAGAGGGACTGATTTTTCAGGGATGTGTGTGTCACTCAGTATTCTGAGAGATCCACTGTGCAGTGCAGTTTGTGTCAGAATGATCCGCACAGTATATCCCTCTATATAAGGAGTGATAGTGTAATGCACAGTGCATATATATACGCCAGAGCGCATTTCCAGGATATGGATACCCTCCATTTTAAAGTGAAGATAAACAACAAATGCATTAAGGCTGTGAAGGTTGATCAATGAAAAAAGTTACTCGTTTTCTTCTTCACCAAGAAAATATTGCTCAGGAAGCAAAGAGGGCCGACGTTCGTTTGATTGCACCCTTGTCATTGAGATTGACCAGCTACGTGTGTATCAAAGCCACCGTGTCCCGGTCCATCTGGAGAAGTGGGGATGAAAAAGATTGCACCAATCTTGACAGGAACTCAATTCGCAATCCAGAGACCGATTGTGGGAATCATGAATCTTGGGAGAGCACAGCCCAATAAGGGAAAAGTGAGACAATCTGCCCGCAACAGGAATATGTGATAAATGGTAAATTGGCCTTACCTGAGGTAGACCTGTCCAAAATAGAGGAGTAACCACATCCATGGCCGGAGTCCCGGGGGAACAAGGAGCAGTGCTGGTAGCAGGTGGCAGATGGAGTATATGATTTGGATAGACAGGACTGGTGCCGGAGAAAACTGTTCTGCTGGAGGCATGACCCCCCTGCTGACCAGCCCTTGAGAAAAAACGATCCACGGAGTGAAACACTCTCCTCAGACAGAGCTGAAATCTTATTAAGAGATGTGTATATGGACTTGTGGCTGTTAAGTTCTTTCAAGGCTGTTAAGTTCTTTCTGATAAGTTGGCCCAATTCACTTGTGGCCAGATCCACAAGTTTGGCCTCCATTTCTTACAATGTTATGAAGAAATGTAGGCAATAGCTGCACTCTTTACTCGGGTGGATGGGGGGAGGATCAATTGCCCTGTTGCTCCCCCCTGGATCCGCCACTGGGCCTTATCCGCCATCAGGAATATATGATTCAGTGGCCCGCTGACAACAGCTTGTTATAGGTAGACTGGGGCCCTTGTTCCAAACCCATATGAGGGTATTTGCCTAACTTATATATGAAGATCGGATCAGACTTGGGCATAAGGGCCACCTTATCCAGTACTATAGCCAACAGCGTAGGACTTCAGTGATTTGGTTGGGCAGGGCCTATTCTGAAGATCAGGGATGCTTGATGAAGTGAGGATCGAACAGCAGTGGACCACTGAGATCCTGCAAAATATGGCCCAGAACCAACAGGTCGGTTGGAGTGGGAGTCACTCACCAACTTGTCTCTCACATAGTAGGAATCAATATGTTCCGAAGACTCCTTGAAACTCTGGGATACTGCATCTGAACAACCGCCATAGTATTTGTCTAAATCATAGTCTGGGTTGGCTGAGGTAGCGCCAGTGTCACCGGGAAGCAGAGGTCCACTGGTGACTTTTGAGGAACTAAACTTTGCCATCTTGGAAAGAGACTTTCCTTTGCCAGCCAAGACACTAAGACACTTCCAGGGGCAATTACGGCAGGTGAACGCCTCAGGTGGGATGGGAATCCTCTGAGTCTGAACCTAAATGCCTGGAAGTGAGGGGGATCAACCTTCAAGAGAACATAGGGCTGGGAAGCACTATGGAGAGCAGTCAGAGCCTTGGGAAGTGAATCGGACAGATCATAGCATAGCCTTGGTTTTAGATTCTCAGACACCACCAAGTCCTCTTCTTTAGACATTATGCCTTGCCCGCAAACTGCAACTGAAACACACCAGAAACTGGATTTCAGGCTAGGAACTATGGAAGAGAAAACTGGGGCTCATCCGGAAGGCACATATAGGAGTCACCCACCCAAGATGGCCACGAGCCAGTACGACATTGGCCCAAGACAGCAGCAGAGGGTCACCCTTAATGACAGGATCTTCAGAATAGACCCTGCCCAACCAAATCACTGAAGTCCTACGCTGTTGGCTCATGTGCTCTTTGGATTAGAAGGACATAATAAACTATGCGTCAAATACCCCAGGCCTACAGTACTGGATAAGGTGGCCCTTATGCCCAAGTCTGATCCAATCTTGATATACAGAATTCAGTTTAGTTGCTTGGTAATGGGAATTTAACTTATCTGATGCACCTTTAAAACTGTTAATATGAGTGCTCCCCATATTTAGTACACTCCAACATCTGGAAAAAAAAAAATAATTAAACAATATATTAGTGTGTAATTTTAATGTAGCTCAGAAGCAGTCTGCTGATAATTATATTAATGTGCATTAACCTTCCACTTTTTAATATCAATTTAACACACTGATAGATTGAAGAATGTGGTTTTGTAACTACAATTCACAGATTTTACTATTTACATGACGTAAAGTCATGATTTTATTAATGACACGGAGGTGAGTATTATGCTGCCCTTTTTCTTTATTTCCTTCAGCATAAAAAATAAATAAAATTAAAACAGTATAAAAGAAACCAGTAAATAACATGAGATGTATATCTTCCTAGCAACAGGAACAGCCAATCAGCATCCTCTTCATAGCATAATAGGCAGTATCTAGTATACTGCTTCCTCTTTATTGCGATCCCCAACAAGGACAACAAATCCAAATGAAAAGTGGGGCTCCAATAAGAGGGAATGCGAGCCTTAACCTGGACCTCGAAGTCAAGCTGGAAGAGAAAGGAGAATATGGTAATATCCAAGTATAAAACTGGATTTATGCATAAAATTCCATTACATAGAATATTGGAATATCAGATATATATACATAACATGAAATTCAGTTTAGTCAAACCCTAACCTCTTGTAGCAAGGCGACCATAGGTTTCATGAGCTTAGTGAAGCACCATGGAGCCGAAGACAGTCCGAATGGGAGGCACCTGAACCTCCATTTCCTGTCCAACCATGTGAACTGCAATCAGTTCTTGATCTTGTTGGAATCTTGATGTTGGACTGCGATTGGCACTGTGAGATATGCATCCTGCAGATCCAATTTGGCCATCCAATCTGCTGGTTGGAGAAGATCGCATAAGCAACCTTCCATCTTGGAAGTGCGGATATGCCTCATAACCATTAAGCTGTCTCAAATTTATCACTGGACGGATATCTTCACCTTTTTTGGGAACCAAGAAAAGGTTGCACACGTAACCCAGGGTATGGGCCGGAATCTCTACGATGGTTTGTTTGCACATCAGTTATTTTATTTTCACGGAGAAAAGGTCTGCGTCTCGTTGGGAAAAAACTATTTCCATTGATGGGGAACATTGAACAGGTAGAGAAAGGAAGTTTATGCAATACCCTTTCACAGTGTGAAGAACCTAAGCATCTGATGAAATGAGGGGACATACATGGGAAAAAAGTGTGAGCCTGCCCCCCAATATCAGTAGAGAAGAATGGAGATTGTGAAGACTTACCATAAGGTCTTCATCCTGAAGGACCACCTCTTGGGGCACTTACAACCCAGGATCCACTACGTTGTGGGAAGAAGGTTGGTATAGTGCATTGTTCAAAGAAATCGGCTTGGCAAATATAAGATCCTTGGTTCTGTCTAAAAGAACTTCTGTTTATTCATCCGAACAAAGGAGCCCAATTCTTTTACAAAGTTGTCCCCAAAGAGAAAACCTTTTGCCTGTGTTATCTGGCTCGTTTAGAGCCATAGTGACACATTTGGGCTCAATATTGAGCAAGATCGATTTACGGCGTTCTTTGACAACCGCATTTTTGGCGTTGCCAACTTAAATCACTCTCTGGATCTAACCACTTAAGATGGCGCAATCTAATTCTAGATCATCCTCTACTGCTTCAAAGATCTTGGCTGCTGGGCCCAAGATGTCCAGGATTTTATCCCATCTTACTCAGGAATTGAATGATCTTAGGATCGACTGATAGAGTTTTACATGAGTCATCAGGGGCTGTTCGGCGTGGGCATTCAGCCTGCAATCTATTTCACTTTGCCTTCTCAAAAGGCTTGCGTACTCTGGATGCAATATACTTGGCTATTTGGTCTGAGGAGACCACTGGGTGACATAGGTCATCGGGTTAAAAATGGGGTGCACCTTGAGTGTCCAAGATCCTATCGGTGTCCCCTGAGTCCACATGATCTACCTCAATCTTGGTAGGTTTAATAGGACGTATATCCTGCGCAGGACTAACATCCTCTTCATTAGTTTTTTAATAATCAGGATCAGAAAGATCCTCTGAATCCTCCATATAGGACTCAGGGAACTCCTCCTCAATATTACTGAGATCAGATTGAAAGTTCAGTTAGACTTTTGCCCTTTTCGAAAGTCTAGTCGATTTTGCTCGACTAGTGGCTCTTTTGCACAGTGGTAAATTAATTGCGCCATCCGTGGCAGGGATGGTACTGTCCACCTCTATTGTTTTGGAGGAGTCTTTAGCCTTATATGAGGCCTTAACTAAAAAAAGGAGAAAATAGCCCCAATACAGGGATAGATTCAGTGTGTCCAGATCATATCATAATAGGGGATAACCCTTGTACTGTATGCAAAAAAGAAGAAAAATAGTGTGAACCTAGGACAGAATGTCCAGGAAACACTAGTGAGATATAGATCTCAGTTGTCTGTTAAAATTAGATATTGTTTAATTGGTATACAAAATCATGTACAGAATCAAGATAATGAACAAAAAATATATAAATAACCAAAATAACCCACTTAAAAAGGGAAAGAGGAGATAACAAGAGGATACATAAGTGAGGGAGATAGATATCTCTCAATAGAGGGCGGACAGAAACTATAATAATAGCTAGTACTTGACAAGACAATAAACCCCTGATGAAGGCTGTATTAGGGGATATAAGTGAATAACACTGACTAATACATGCAGATTGATCCTCAGTACTAAATTGCCAATATATAATAAGGAGACATAGGAAGCCCCAATAATGGCTTTACTATAGGTTACTGCTTAGATCAGTGTTGCAAAATGGCACATACTGACAATACACGTGAATCCTCAATAGAACAGCCTCTCAATGAGTGGCGGACCAAAGTCATAATTTCAGCTGGTACTGACGAGACATTTAAGCACTAGTAACAGGTAATAGTAGAGGATACTAGTAACAGACACTGACTAAAATATGCAGAGAAAAACCCTCAGTGTAAAAGTTGCCAATTGAATAGTAAGGAGACATAAAAGCCCCAATGGTGGCCACACTGAAGCATCCTTCAGTGTGGCCACCATTGGGGCTTTTATGTCTCCTTACTATTCAATTTTGGTTATTTATATATTTTTTGTTCATTATCTTGTTTCTGTTCATGATTTTGTATACCAATTAAACAATATCTAATTTTAACAGACAACTGAGATCTATATCTCACCAGTGTTTCCTGGACATTCTGTCCTAGGTTCACACTATTTTTCTTCTTTTTTATATGAGGCCTTGCGGCCAGGCTGAAGCAGAGCTGGTGTGAGTACAGATACTCCTTCATATAGGACTCAGGAAACTCCTCCTCAATATCACTGAGCTCAGATTCAGAGTTCAGTTGGGCTTTTGCACTTTTGCAAAGTCTAGTCGATTTTGCCCGACTAGTGGCTCTTTTGTTTGGTGGTAAATTAATCGCGCCATCCATGACAGGTATGGTACTGTCCATCTCTATTGTTTTGGAGGAGTGTTTAGCCTTATATGAGGCCCTACGGCCAAGCTGAAGCAGAGCTGGTGTGAGTACAGGTACTGCCGCCTGTATAGTCCGCTGAGCCGATCTCTGTGCCTGTAACAGGGTATGGGCAAATATCTGTGAAAGTGAATCCGACATAATCCCTATCACTGACACCAGGGCCTTCGTCATTGCGCTTTCCATGGAAGTGTGAATTAAAGCCTGCATGTCAGCAGGATCAGTAAAATCAGCAGAAACATCAGCCTCATCTCCAGAGATACATGGAGAGGCTCTAAAGTAATCTGCATGTTTGCTGTAGTCCCAGAAGGTACAGAAAGATCCGGTCAGACTGCATCATAAATATACAGACAAACCTAAAGGAATACATAAAGGAAAATAATACCAGAAGGAAAGGGTCAAGTAACAAATAAATAAATAACTAAACAGGATAAAGAAATGATAGTACTCACAATAGTGAAAAAATAGCAATAGTAATAGGAAAATGCAGGAGCTGTCCGACCGCCACTACAACTAAACCCCAACTTCTGGGAGTTTGGGATCAGAGCAGCAGGCAGACAGATGAATGAAGGGGAAAAACAGCGTGATAGCACTGTGCAGGTGATAAAGATCCTTAAAGACATCCCTGAGCCCGAATTGATGGTAATCTTGGGGCCAGGGAGGTCAGGGTGGAAAGACTTTATCAAAGGATATACAATAAAGCATATAACTGAATTAAATGAATTAAATAAATCAAATTAAGTTAAAATGAAGTAACAAAATATATTTATAAATATGAAAATATTATAATTAAAATGTAATAACTATAATAATTAACTATATTAACCACAGTAATGGTATGAATAAAGAAAAATATCCCACAGTTAAGAACCATGGGACCCAGTGTCACTTAACAAGGGAGCAGCAAAAAAAGAGGAAATAATATGCTGGACACCGCCCATTATGCTATGAAGAGGATGCTGATTGGCTGTTACTGTTGCTAAGAAGGTATACCTCTCATGTTATTTATTGGTTTCTTTTTTTTTTATTCTTTATTTTGGTCACTCAGCATGTCAAGAAAGCAATACATTACAATATATGGGCTAACGCCGTTAAAATTCACATGTAGTGATACATGCATAGTCGGTAGTTGGGTCATGGTCCCATGCTGAGTGGGTTTTTTGTTTTTTTTTTAACACAGGATAGACAGTTTTAGAACACAACAGAATAATATCTCCCTGGACCCTAAAGACAGAGCATAAACATTAGAGGTCTCGTAGTCTTAAGTGGACCTGGGAAATGAGGGCCTCCTCCCGGGGTATATTGCAGTAGGTTATTTTCTACTAAGGTGTAAGAAGTAGTAGGGGGAGGGGAAGGGTCTGAGCTTGTGCTATAGCGAACTCCTCTAATCTGGGTCCGCGTCGTAAATGGGTATGGTCACTATGGCTGCGTGGTACCCAGTAAATTTTAATTACAGTGGAGCATCAGTCCATTCTGGCATGCTTGGATGTGCAATGTAATAGGGGTTATGAAGCTGCGAGCAACATGCCAGATTGATAACCTTAAAGAAAAAAGGAAAAAGAACAAAACACAAAACACAAGTGTAACTTGGTGAATACAGTCACAGGTTTCAGTGGCGGAATCTGTGGCATCCTGGAGGATGTAGAGGTGGTCTGTCGTCGTGGGTTGTTCAGGTTGCGTCACCTGCTGGTGTAGTGCATCTAGACAGCCTAGACAGGTATGAATTATTTCGTGGCTGTGGGGTCAAGCCTGGACAATGTGGTCGAGGACCCTGTCAGTGGGACCGTCAGGCCTAGTTGGCTTAGGTGAGTGTCCAGATCTTGTGGGCTTTTCGCCCGGTAGGTGTTCCCTTGGAATGTAAAGGTAAGGAGCCTTGTTGTTCCCCAGCGGTACTGTATGTTGTGGGATCGCAGGTGTTGTAGGCTGGGTTGTAGCGATTTGCGCCAGCTTAAAATACTTCTCGTTAGGTCGAGAAACAATAATAATTGAGAGTCCTTGAATGATAGAGGGGTTTTCCCTCGGGTCGCTGTTAGTACTGCGGTTTTATCTTGGTGAGAGACGAACCTCACAATAATGTCAGCTGTGGCGGTTGGGGGTGCTTTTGTCCATTTGGGCAGGCGGAACAGACCATCTATCTTGATCAGTTTTGCCTGTTTGGGTTGCAGTAATGTTGCTATTAGGCGCCTCACATAATGTGGAAGGTCTGTTAGCCCTATAGTATCCGGTACCCCTTTATGTTGTTCCTCCTTCTGTGATCCTCCATGGCCTCCATCTTCTCTGCCGTGTTTATTTGAAGTTTGTGGAGGTCAGACATTCTTTGTTCCAGCGTGTTAAGCCGTGAGTCTTGGGAGTTTGTTTTGGCTTCCAAGTCGGTAAGCCTCGTGGTGGCCCCCTCTATGCCCTCTTTGAAGTGTGCTCGGGCTGCTGCCAAGTCTTGTCTGAGTTCCATGAACATTTTTGTCAGCAGGGCTGCTGTGACCGGTTCTCCCGCCGGAGATGCATTGGTCTTTTGCCCTGTAGGCTGGCTGACTGCTGCGCATTCTCCTGGGTCTGGGTAAAAATCTCCAGAGGAGTCGGAATATCCGTCTTCTCCAAGCGCCATTTTCTCCCATGCGGCCTTCTGTGAGTTCCGCAGGAGTTCTCCGATATCATGGCTTAGTTCTGTCCGATCTTGGCTTTTTATTTTTCTTGCCCATGATGTGTACCTTGACCCGTGGTGTAGGTTTGGGGAAGGTAGGTGGCCAGATTCCGCCGTTAAAACGGGTTATTTGTTCAGCTTGGTACGGAGCCGTTCACCATGCGTCCGTGCTGGTCTGCGGCTAGCTCCGCCCCCCTACTGGTTTCTTTTATACTGATCTAATGTTATTTTCTTTGCTGCTGATGGAAATAAAGAAAGAATGCAGCATAATAGGAGCCTCTGTGTCTTAATAAAATTTACAATTTAGAGCTAACTCTTAATGCGGATGTTATTCCTATACGGCTAGGTCCTACAGGGATTATGTGATCACCAGTTAATATGATAATAGCAGGTTAGTGTCTCAGTGTTAGGGCTGTGTGATCACCTGTTGTTAAAACAATTGCATTTTTGAGTAGTTCAAGGTCAGTGCTGGAAGAGCTCTAGTAGCAAAAGCAATAGGCAAAGCCGTTTGACTTAAGGTCAGATTAGGCTGATCAGTGCAGTTTAAATTAGTGGTTTCAGAAGTCAGAGTCAGGTGTTATTTAGAAATGGGATGTATCATTGACTATTAACTGACTTTTAACTGAGTCAGACATCAGAGTCAGAATTCTAAGTCATAGATCAGAGAGAAAAAAGATGAGATAATGACTTTGATGTTGACTTTTAACTGACTCAGGCGTCAGAGATCTGAGTGAAAAATAATGCGACAGACTCTGACACAGACAGTTGATGTTCTAAAAAACATACACTGTGCATAGCTCTGACAAGCATGCTCCACTGTATGTATTCTCTCTATGACATCAGTTTTTTCTTTTTATAATGTAACATTATATTTGTCATATTATTCAGAATAAGAGTTATTCATGCATCAAGGTAGCAGCATATTTAATTTGATATTTCAATTGGAATATGAAGATTTAGTTATTTGAATACTATTTAAAGGGATCCAGATTAAATTGCTTAATCACCTAATCTCTCTGTTGTGGTAACGAAACAGCAAGTGACATCTACATGAGCAAGGTATGTTGAAACCTATTTGCAGTAGTGCTTGTTTTGGACACACAGCTAATTGCACAGACGTTTAGTGGTCTGCCCCAAGTAATAATCACTAACGTAAGCTCAAAATGTTAAGTGCTAAGCTACTAGTCATGTCTAAAATGTACGCGCCACCTCAAAACACATTTTCATTTTGGCTTTGAAACATGGCACTGTTGGTGTGTCTGTACATATGTGGATGTATGTGTTTAGTGTAATTGTTTTTCTGTTGTGTGAGTGCACTGTATGTGAATACAAAAAGGTGTATTTGCATGAATTGTCTGTATGTGAATGTGGGGATATATTTGTGTGGAATATCTGAGGAGTGTGAATGCTGGAGTGTATTTGTCTAGAGTTGTGTGAATGCAGGGGTGTGTTTGTGTGAGTTGTGTGAAGTGTCTTTGAGTGGAGTGTCTACACATCCAGGCTCCTATTTGCCCCTTTCTACACCCATTCATGCTCCCTTATATGCCATTTTCTCTTCTCATCCAGGTGCCCTCTGCAACAAAATTACATAACTACATTGTAATCTTTGTTGAAGAAAAAAGACTCAAGTCAATTGAATTCAACCTTTAAACACATCTTTTTATACTATTGATGCAAAATAAAGCAAAAAATAATAATTTCAAGCGATGCCCATTTGTGTCACTGAAGGGAAAATATCGTTCTTGACTCCAATAGATGTCCAGATGTCTCCATGGATCAACAATATGTTCCCAAGCATTTTAATGATATCATTGAATATTTGATTTGATTTAGGCTTTTTTTTTTTTTTTTTTTTTAACTGTAAAGAACCATTTAGAAAGTCCCAATGGATGACCGCTGGTCTGTTGTATATTCCTGCTAATGAGCAAGTTCCTAGATAACAATTTGTACTTACAGTAACAACCAGTATTAATGTGCAAGGCGCTTAAGCGGTGTTAAGCATCAGCGGCAAACACTTCACACTGTGCAAAATGTAAAAAACATAAACCCATATTAAGTAACCTTATATGAGTGAATCAAAACCAAAGTGCAACAATATCATTCATTTAAAGTGCCATTTGTGCATAAAAATATTTTCCTAAAAAAAAATAAAAAAAAACATTTTTTGTTGGTCTCATTCATACTGAGCTTACAAGCTTCATGTAAGCATTTGATTTAAGCTTAAAATGCTGTATGTGAGCTCCAATTATATAAGAAATAAGAAAATAAAAAATATAATAAAAGTACACCTGTTGGAGTAAAATCAACTTTATATAAACAGCTCAAGGAAACAGCTTCCCCCAATAAACATATATCTATTAGAAGCTGATATACCTCGAAGATCAAGCAACATATGTCACAATCCTACAATGTATCAAAAACCTCATGTGATTATAACCACAAGATGAATTACATAAACATCCCAAAAAGGAACTTGCTACACTATCTAATAAAATGAAGCAGCATGTAGCAGCCTAAAATGAAAGATTTATTTTAAAAAAAAGGGGGCTATACTTCTAAATGCTGTAGTAGCAAACACAATCTGCAAACACCACCCTAGCAAGTATGGGTAGAAACACAAATATGTGAGGTCTAACTGTGATAATTATGATAAAATGTGGTTATAAAGTGCTGGCAGATACCAAGAAAGGGTTACAAAAAAAAGGCTGATACACTGTCCTCGAGAGTAGAGTACCGGGTCCAGGTGGAATTATGGGTCTGGAGGCTATCTGTGAAATGGCGAGAACAAACCTTAGTGACTAGAAAATGTATGGTCACGCCGATGTATGTATGTGTGGCCAGGTTAGAGGAAACACATGAGGTTGTGTAGAGCAAATACTGCGGCCGTAGCTTAAACAAAGTTCATCTTTTGATACTGTCTGTAACAAGTTCCTTTTTGGGATGTTTATGTAATACATCTTGTGGTTATAATCACGTGAGGTTTTTGATACATTGTATGATTGTGACATATGTTTCATGATCTTCAGAGGTATATCAGCTTCCAGATTTATGTGTATTGGGGAAACTGTTTCTTGAGCTGTTTATATAAAGTTAATTTTACTATAACAGGTGTACTTTTATTATATTTTTAATTTTATTATATACTTTGAGCACACATACAGCATTTTAGGTTTTGAATTTCAGATTACAAGTGTCTCTGTACATGTATGTTGCTGCCCACCTTATATAGAAGTTCAGTCACCTTCTTATATATATATTTGATATTAGTTTTCTTTGTTTTAAATAAACAGTGTAACACTGTTGCAGAAAGATAAGTCCTGCGCTCACTCCCATCACTCGGGGCGGCAGCAATGACTACAGTACACATCAGCCCCATTATATAGTAAAAACCAAAGAAAATCAAGTTACTTGCGCTCTCTCCTTAATCCCAATGTATATTTAAACAAATCGAGGTCATTTAGTTACTCCACTGTTGCCTTTCCATTTTGTCCTTTTATTTTAATTGAATCTCTTTTGCCACTTGCCTGTTCAGTCCTCCAATTTTCGAAATGTATATAAGGCCTTCTGTAGAGAAATAATATCATGCTTCGACAATATAACCTTATCTGTTTTTTTTTTTTACTATCTGCGAACCATGATACATGACTTTCAATACCCACATCAAAAGACAAAAGCCCAGGATAGAACCTTGAATGACCCCAATTACCACTCCAAGTACAATTTGTAATTTTTTTCCATTTACAACTGCTCTGCAGTGTATCTTTAGCCATTAATGTTCAGTCCAACATAAGATTTTTCATCTAAACAGATTGCTTGATGTAGTAAATGTAGTTCACATCAACTGCAATACCCTGATCTGTATATTTTTTATTTCCTGTCCCTTCTCTCCCCATTATTTCCTCTCCTACAAGGTGCTCACCTGCTTGCATACTGCAGATGCTTTATCCCTGGTATTAAGAGGCAGTTGTAGGCTCACTCTGTAGTGGCTCACTCTGTAGTGATGTCACACATTTCTACAATATGTGTTTAGATCTAGACCAAGTACAGTGCTACATGGCTAAGATCTACTTAATGATGCTGGAGGTGGCTCTGGAGCCTGTGCCTCTGTCAGAATCAGTACATCTGTCAACAAGCAATATGCAGCCATTTTACCTGCCTTCCATCCTTTTCCGAGGGGACATTTTGAGTTCTGATGAGTTATGCATGATAGAGAGGTCTGTTCATTCAACAGCGTGCTACTGTGAGCTGCTAACTGACTTGCAAAGATAAGAGATAAGAGATCACATGAAATGGAAAAATACCACTAATGAATTGGATTTTCTCAACATTTTTACCTAACATTTTCAAGTCTGTTCTCAGCAAACCACAACTCACTGTTTAGTGAATATGCCCCAGAGTGCATTTAACTCAATATTTAATGCATTAGATCTGACACCTTATTTTCATAATGTAGATACTTATTATAATGTTAATTATTTTGCATTATTACCCTGCACATAGACTTTAGTCTATGCAAATATTCAGATATGAAACATGATTAAAGGGTTCCTATAGGCAGGGGTCAAGTCCTGGGGGGAAAAGTTTGGGAACTCACCCGGGATCCCCCCCCCAAAGATACACTTGTATGGATAGACGCGCGCACGCACACACACATACTGATGACATTCATGCGCACACACTCTGACAGGCTCACACACAAATACACTCACAGACAAATACACACACACACTCACAGACTCACAGACACACAGACAAACACACTCACAGAAAAACACTCACAGACAAACACACACTCACAGACAAAGATACATACACTCACAGACAACAACACATACACACACTCACAGACACACACACACACAGACACTTCCAGACACTCAGACAAACACACTTCCAGACACACACAGACAAACACACTTCCAGACACACACACTCACAGACAAACACACTAACAGACACACACACACATAAGCTCACACTCACAGACACACACACTCCCAGAGAAAGATACATACACTCACAGACAAAGACACATACACACACTCACACTTCCAGACACTCACAGACAAACACACACACTTCTAGACACACACACTCACAGACAAACACACTCACAGACAAACACACTAACAGCCACACACACACACACTCCCAGATACACACTCCCAGACACACACTCCCAGACACACACTCCCAGACACACACTCCCAGACACACACTCCCAGACACACACTCACAAAGATACATACACTCACAGACAAAGACACATACACACACACACAAACACACTCACAGACACACACACAAACACACACTTCCAGACACACACACACTCACAGAAAAACAACACACACTAACAGACTCACACACATAAACTCACACTCCCAGACAAACACACACAAACACTCACATCCATTTTTACAAAATGCTTAAATGTCCACCCAGCCTCCCTACCTGGAGAGCTGGCGTGGACTTGTCCCTGGGGTCCAGTGGGGCTAAAGCCTGGCGGACAGCTGTGGTGCCTGATACACGCGGCGAGGGAGCTGCTGGTCTGTCTCCTCTGCTCCCTCGCGGGCTGTCTATTAATGCCGGGAGCCGGAATATGACGTAATATTCCAGCTTCCATAGACAGCGTGCGAGGGAGCAGAGGAGACAGACCAGCAGCTCCCTCGCCGCGTGTATCAGGCACCACAGCCGCCCACCGGGCTTTAGCCCCACTGGACCCCAGGGACAAGGGGAACACGGGGGTTCCTGCAGGAGCAACGGGAACTGTGTTCCCGCTGTAAAAAAAAGTGCAGGAACGCCGTTCCCACGCGTTCCTGCAGGACTCGAGGGATCCTATAGTGTAGGGTTATTAGGTCCCCCACTCCCTCGGGGCACCCCTCCCGCACCCCTTCCTTTAGCCACTTATCTGAATCAAGCGCCGATGACATTGGTGGGGAAGACCTAATGCGCATGCGCGCCAATGGCCGTGCATGCATTAGACCTCCCCATAGTAAAGTTATATTCAATGCTTTCCTATGGAGAAAATCTGACGTTGGTGGTCCATGAGGATGTCCAGCATCAGATAATGGACTAAAAGTCAGTTTAGATTTCGGAACCCCTACAGTGGCTGTCTGTGGAACTGCAATGTTTTACATTGCAGCACTAAGTGCAAAAGGGTCACAGCACCCAAACTACTTCAATTAGCTAAAGTGTTCTGGGTGCCTACAGTGTCCCTTTAATGAATGAGTTTCTGATATTTAAGCAAGTATTATTGAGATAAAATGACATCACAATGAAAGAATGATGTTATATTTGTACTGTTTATACACTGTATTGAGCTTATTTATTCACTTTATTGAGCTGGTAAGGCTTTGATTTTATGGTTCACTAGAGTCTTTATCCGTGTATTTATTTAATCCCTTGAGTTGTGCTAGACAGTAAATTGCTGATGGTCAGAATGTGCATAACCGAAAAATGACACAGGACAATTTTCTTTTGTTTTGTGCTTCAGGCAAAGTGCTACTGACAGCAAATGGAGATCAATGCAGTGTAATGAACCATCAGCTACATGCGTCAAAACGCTGTCCTCTCCACCCTTAACTGTCTTTCAAAAATAATGGCTGAATTCGACACCAAGCATGCTTGTTTCCTTCTTTGGATTTATAACTAGTCACAGCCATTTGTTGTTTTTTGTTTTGTTTGTAATTTGTTTTGCTTCTTTTACGTAGCATGCTCAGGCATTTTAAGACCATTTAGTAGAGTGTCCTCTTGTAATATAACTCTTAATGGTAAAATTATAACAGACATATTAAAGGCAATATTATAAAATGATTCATTGTTATTTGTAATTCCCATATTTCATTGTGCTATATTTAGTACATATAAACATAAAATATGGATATATGTAAAGAGAAAATATTTTCCAGAAAAGTCAAAATAGAAAAAGCTATTGCCCTAGCATAGTAATACACTAATTAAACAATAAATATATATATATTAAATGGGAATGTTACTTAAAGGAACACTGCAAGCACCATAATCACTACTGTTCCCTGGTGCTTCCTCAATTTAATTAGAATGATTTGACTTCTTACCAGGCATCTGCTGGGTGCCGTTGCCCACCCCTCTGCATCCACCAGCAGTGCAGGGCTCTATGGCTCTGATCAACCAGATGACACTCTCAGTCAATGTGCTGGCTCTCCACTGCAGGGCTTAGCTCAATAGAGCTAATGGAAGCTCATAGCAGGAGCTTACAGCTCTCCTACAAACTGCAGAGAGGCATGGAACAGCACCTGTGGACCCACGGTAAAAAATAAATAAAACTATTCAAAAATGCTTTGCTACTGACATTTGGGGCTCAACTGGGCGCTCTTAGTCTCATAGCCACTACAGCAGAATGAGATGCATGTAGGGGCTGGAAGGGGAATGAGACACATGGAGGGCCTGGGGGTTGTGAGTGAGACACATAGAGTAGCTGGGGGGAGACACATGGAGAGCATGGGGAGAGAGAATGAGACACATGGACGGGCTGGGGGTGGAGGGAATGATACACATGGAGGGGCTAGTGAGAGATAATAGGACACATTGAGGGCCTGAGGGGAGGGAATGAGAAACATGAAGGGGCTAGGGAGTGGTCATGTTAATGAGATACATAGAGGTTCTGGGGGGGAAGAATGAGATACTCGGGGAGGCAATTTTCTCACCGGGCCCTGTAACTTCACAAAATAATGTCTAGCTCATACATTGGGCATATTGTCCCAAGTAAAATAAAGTATTCAGGTGTAAGTTCCATTTGGAATGGTGTCCTGTGTGGATTTTTAGGGATTACAGCCACAGAGTTGCATGTTCTCTCTAACCCTGGGATAAATCAAGAGAGCTAGGCCTGAAATCACATCACAGACAGAGGTGGACACCCGCCTAGAAGAAGGGCTACAGTGGAATAGGCAGAGGAGACAATACCTTCCTGGAAGAAGAACTGTGGTGGAATAGACAGAAGGGATGATATCTACCTGAAAGAAGAGCTGCAGCGGAATAGGCCGAGGGGACGATACCTGCCTGGAAGGAGAGCTACAGCCGGGTCGGGTGGAATAGCTCCAGAAGGACCCCATTCTAAATTCCCTATTTCTCCCACAATAGTGCCTCTATTCCCCAATACTACCCCTATCTCCCCCGCTAAAGCCCCTGTCCCACCCAGTACTACCCCTATCCTCCCCACTAAAGCCATATTGTGAAGTGCTACACAATTTGCTGGCTCTATATATATTATAATAATAAAGTCTGTATCCCACACAATTCTGTCCCTATTCTTCACACTAAAGCACAGTGACACAGGAAGGGGCTGGTGGGCAAGTAAGGGACACGGGGTGGTGTATGACACACTAAAGGGAGGATATAATACACTAAAGGGGGTTTAACACAATCACAAAGGGGTAAGACATTCAAGAGGAGTTATTTAAAACTAAAAGGGCTAAGACATTTTAAAGGGAGATTACGAGGCACACAGGTGAAGACACATTTTTTTTGTGTGTGTGGGGGGGGGGGGGGGGTTACAAAATGCATCTTTGCTTGTGTAGCCCAAATTCCTTGCCACGTACTTGTTTAGATGACATTGTTTTGGTGCCCGGAGTCTCCCTTTAACTTTCAGTTCACTACGCTAGTTTAGTAAAGAAACTCATTGGTAAATACTACTTCAATAACAAACTTATGTATTGAATTTAAACGTAATTCTCTTTAACATTGTGTGGCATAAAACACAGTGTGGCAAAATAATTTAAGATATAATTTTGAAATATGTTGGCTTCACCTGGTTTTATTATGTTTGAATATGTGTAGCTGTTGGAATGTCATCAAGCACCGTCATAGGTATAATAGCATTGGGATTTAAATTCCTGCTACCAGAACACATTAGCAAAAATGCAGAGTCTGTAAGTATATTTTCTTCTTTTGAACTATTCCATATTATTACACAATGGGTGGACAAACAAACAAGACATTACAACAGAACAATTTGGATATACTGGCGCTAAAGGTGCTGAGATTTAAATGTGTCAATGTGCATAGCAAGGAAAAAGGGATTTGGGGTACAGCCAAAATATGCATTGATTGTGCCGTGAAGACAAAAATATAAACAAAAAACATATTAACGAAAAGAACACACACACAAAAATACAGTTTTTACAAGGCTACATAAAGTCACGTTTCTCAGCAAACAAATACGGGGATTCATTTATACCATATGGTCATATTGTGATGAGCCGAGCAGTATGTCACGGTCACATGTGTACAGCAGGGAAAATATAATTATCGTGATTAACAATATAACAGAAATAATCCCTCTATTTAAAGTACTTTGAGGTCAGGGGATCTTTGAAAATATCACTACATTTAGAAAAAAATAGTATATATATATATATTTGCATAAATTTCATTAGGATATTGTAGCGATAATCAGTATTTATTCACTAAAGTGAGAATTAAAGGTGAATTTCAAATCAGCCAAACTGGAAGCATAGCAGACATAGAGAATGTTTTCAGTTCGGACATTTTAACCTTGAATTTCAAATTCACTTTGAATTCTCCATTTAGTAAATAACCCTGTATATATTTGAACCACAAATATTTTGTTTAAGTAAATGTAATTGACAATTACTAAAGTCACCTTTACCCTTTATCTATATTCCTTTCATAATAAGGAAGTATTTCCATGAACAGGTCTGTCAACTTGCCCAAGATATTATGCGCTAAGTGATGCGTGCTTTGCTGACCTTGTGTATATTTATGTATGTAGTTACTTAGTACCTTAGGTACACAGTTTAATATTTACATACTACATGGAACACAGGTACAAATGCAGAAGTAGCAACATTTTACAATCTAAAAATAATACATAAGAAGGGACACTATATTCACCAGAACCACTACAGCTTAAAGTAGTGGTTCTAGTGTCTATAGTCTGCAGAGTATATAGTCTTATCATTGGATAAAAGTTTGTGTTTACATTGCTGGCTTGTAGCACTTCTAGTAGCCGTCACTCAGATGGCCACTAGAGGTGCTTCCTATTCCAGTGCTGGACAGTGTGCAACTCTAGTGTTCAGCATCTCCAAGCCCTGCATAGAGATGCTGAACGTTCTCTACTAGTGTTGTCGCGAACCCGGAATTTTCGGTTCGCAAACGGCGAACGCGAACTTCCGCAAATGTTCGCGAACCGGCGAACCGCGCGAACCGCCATTAACTTCAATGGGCAGGCGAATTTTAAAAACAACAGGGACTCTTTCTGGCCACAATAGTGATGGAAAAGTTGTTTCAAGGGGACTAACACTTGGACTGTGGCATGCCAGAGGGGGATCCATGGCAAAACTCCCATGGAGAATTGCACAGTTGATGCAGAGTCTGCTTTTAATCCATAAAGGGCAGAAATCACCTAACATTGACACCTGTCCTCAAAGCCCAGCCCTGATACACACTGACACAGAGCAGAATAGAGACTGTTCCCCCTACATAGGGTCACTTGGCAGATATGGATTGACACCTGTCCTCAAAACCCCTGATACACACTGACACAGAGCAGAATAGGGACTGTTCCCCCTACATAGGGTCACTTGGCAGATATGGATTGACACCTGTCCTCAAAACCCCTGATACACACTGACACAGAGCAGAATAGAGACTGTTCCCCCTACATAGGGTCACTTGGCAGATATGGATTGACACCTGTCCTCAAAACCCCTGATACACACTGACACAGAGCAGAATAGGGACTGTTCCCCCTACATAGGGTCACTTGGCAGATATGGATTGACACCTATCCTAATGAGCCCTGATACACACTGACACAGAACAGAATAGGGACTGTTCCTCCTACATAGGGTCACTTGGCAGATATGGATTGACACCTATCCTAATGATCCCTGATACACAGTGACACAGAGCAGAATAGGGACTGTTCCTCCTACATAGGGTCACTTGGCAGATATGGATTGACACCTATCCTAATGATCCCTGATACACACTGACACAGAGCAGAATAGAGACTGTTCCCCCTACATAGGGTCACTTGGCAGATATGGATTGACACCTATCCTAATGATCCCTGATACACAGTGACACAGAGCAGAATAGGGACTGTTCCTCCTACATAGGGTCACTTGGCAGATATGGATTGACACCTATTCTTATGATCCCTGATACACAGTGACACAGAGCAGAATAGGGACTGTTCCTCCTACATAGGGTCACTTGGCAGATATGGATTGACACCTATCCTAATGATCCCTGATACACACTGACACAGAGCAGAATAGAGACTGTTCCCCCTACATAGGGTCACTTGGCAGATATGGATTGACAAATCCCTGACAAACAGCTACCACATGCAAGGAAGGCAGCAGGGGCGCAAATGACCCACTCCCGACGCGGGAAGGTAGTGACGACAAATAACAATACAGGACTCTTTAGAGGCCCTGTAATTGTAATCAGTCCACTTGAAATCCTTTAACTTTGATCAATTGGAGGGAAGTCTGGTGCAGAGCCACTGACCCATGCGCAGGGCCAGCCTTAGGCCTTTGGGCGCCCTGTGCAAGAAATCTTCACCCTGTCACACCCATGTGCAAGAAATCTTCACCCTGTCACACACACACACACACACAGGCAGACAGCCATACACACGCACACACACAACTGCGACTGGCTAGGTTTGTCACCTCCTCAAAAGGACTCATGAGCCTACAGGCATTGCGCCTGAGCGTCCAGTAACGTGGCAAAAAAATTCCCAGCTCCCCAGAGGCTGTCCTAGCACCCCGGTCATACAAATATTCATTATCATTAACAGCTTTTTCTTGTTGGAGCAGGCGGTCGAACATTAGGAGTGTTGAATTCCAACGTGTAGGGCTGTCGCAAATCAAGCGCCTCACTGGCATGTTGTTTCGCCGCTGGATATCGGCAAAGTGAGCCATGGCCGTGTAGGAACGCCTGAAATGGCCACACACCTTCCTGGCCTGCTTCAGGACGTCCTGTAAGCCTGTGTACTTATGCACAAAGCGTTGTATGATCAGATTACACACATGTGCCATGCACGGCACATGTGTCAACTTGCCCAACTTCAATGCCGCTATCAAATTTTTTCCGTTGTCACACACCACTTTGCCGATATCCAGTTGCTGCGGAGTCAACCACTTTTCCACCTGTGCGTTCAGGGCGGACAGGAGTGCTTGTCCGGTGTGACTCTCTGCTTTCAAGCAAGTCAAACCCAAGACGGCGTGACACTGCCGTATCCGGGATGTGGAATAGTACCTGGGGAGCTGGGGGGGTGCCGTTGATGTGGAGCAAGAAGCAGCGGCACAAGAGGACTCAGCCGAGGAGGTTATGGAAGAGGATGGAGTAGGAGGAGTAGAGGAGGTGGCAGCAGGACTGCCTGCAATTCGTGGCGGTGTTACCAACTCCTCTGCAATGCCACGCATTCCTTGCTTGTCAGCCGTCAGCAGGTTTACCCAATGCGCAGTGTAGGTGATATACCTGCCCTGACCATGCTTTGCAGACCAGGTATCACTGGTCAGATGGACCCTTGCCCTAACACTGTGTGCCAGACATGCCATGACTTCCTTTTGCACAATCGAGTACAAGTTGGGGATTGTCTTTTGTGAAAAGAAATTCCGGCCGGGTACCTTCCACTGCGGTGTCCCAATAGCTAAAAATTTTTTGAACGCCTCAGACTCAACCAGATTGTATGGTAAAAGCTGGCGGGCTAATAGTTCGGACAAGCCAGCTGTCAGACGCTGGGCAAGGGGGTGACTTGGTGACATTGGCTTCTTACGCTCAAACATGTCCTTGACAGAAACACATGACTGTGGGCAGATGAGCGGGAACTGCTCAAGGCGGGAGACGGAGTGGCGGATGGTTGAGAGGGGGCAAGAAGGAAAGCAGTGGTTGACGTGGCTGAAGATGCTGGACCAGGAGGAGGATGGCGGCTTAGAGTAGGCGTGCTGCTTGTACTCATGTGTTGATCCCATAGGCGTTTGTGATGTGAGATCATGTGCCTACGCAAGGCAGTTGTACCTAGGTGGGTGTTGGACCTCCCACGACTCAGTTTCCTTTGGCACAGGTTGCAAATGGCATCGCTGTTGTCAGAGGCAGACACACAAAAAAAATGCCACACTGCTGAGCTCTGCAATGACGGCATTCTGGTGGTGGACACAGCATGCGTCGATTGGCGTGCTGTCGGGCTGACCCCGGGTGCCGATGCATACTGTCTGACTGTGCCACTAGCTCCTTGCGACGACCCCCCCCTGCTTCCAACTGGTCTCCTCCTCCTCCTCCTCTCTGTCTCCCCATCTGTACTTTCGCCCTGTTCTTCTTCTCTTCTAGCGGGCACCCACGTGACATCCATGGACGCATCGTCATCATCAACCGCTTCGCTTGTATCTGACAACTCAGAAAAGGAAGCAGCAGCGGGTACAACATCATCATCATCACACCGTACCTCCATGTGTTTAATGCTGCCTGCCTGAGACATATCCCTGTTATCTACATCCTCTAGCAATAATGGTTGCGCATCACTCATTTCTTCAAACGGGTGTGTGAATAACTCCTCTGACATACCAAGTAAAGCGGCTGTGGTGCTAGTTTTGGTGGTGGCGGCAGGCGGGTGAGTGGTATCTTGAGAGGTGCCTGAAGCTAAGCTGGAGGAGGATGGTGCGTCAAGGTTCCGAGCGGAGGCTGTACAAGATTGGGTGTCCTGTGTTAGCCAGTCAACTAAGTCCTCAGAACTTTTCAAGTTCAGGGTACGTGGCTTCTGAAAACTGGGCATTATTCTAGGGCAAAAGGGAATCACAGCACCACGACCACGACGGCCCCTGCGGGGTGGCCTGCCTCTGCCTGTCATTTTTTTGGGGATTTGTGGTACTATGCGTGCAAGCTACTGTGAGACCAGATATGATTGGCAATGTGCACTGGAACAGTTCTGCAGAGCACACACTGTAGGCCTGAGACACCCGCTTGAAGACAAGTAACTGCTATTCAATCTATAACAGTGAAAAACTAATTTTGTTTTTAAAAGCACGCTATAGAGACACCAGATATGATTGGCAATGTGCACTGGAACAGTGCTGCAGAGCACACACTGTAGGCCTGAGACACCCGCTTGAAGACAAGTAACTGCTATTCAATCTATAACAGTGAAAAACTAATTTTGGTTGTAAAAGCACGCTATAGAGACACAAGATATGAGTGGCAACTGTCAAAGCACGCTGGCACAGGTCTGCAGAGCACACGCTGAAGTAGGCCTGACACAGAGATGCTTGCAGACAACTAACTGATCTTCTATTACAGTGAAAAAAAAGTATTTCTTTTAAATCTAAAGCTTAACCAATTGTTAAAACAGATATGAGTGGTGGCACTGGGCAAATAGGCACAGTATCCAATGTGAACCTCACACAGAAGCTGGCAGGCAGGCAACTGCTCTTCTATTAAAGTGGAAACTACATTTTGGTTGTAAAAGCACGCTATAGAGACACCAGATATGATTGGCAACTGTCAAAGCACGCTGGCACAGGTCTGCAGAGCACACGCTGAAGTAGGCCTGAAACACAGACGCTTGCAGACAACTAACTGCTCTTCTATTACAGTGAAAAAAAATTATTTCTTTTAAATCGAAAGCTTAACCAATTGTTAAAACAGATATGAGTGGTGGCACTGGGCAAATAGGCACAGTATCCAGTGTGAACCTCACACAGAAGCTGGCAGGCAGGCAACTGCTCTTCTATTACAGTGGAAACAACATTTTGTTTGTAAAAGCACGCTAAAGAGACACCAGATATGATTGGCAACTGTCAAAGCACGCTGGCGCAGGTCTGCAGAGCACACGCTGAAGTAGGCCTGAAACACAGACGCTTGCAGACAACTAACTGCTCTTCTATTACAGTGAAAAAAATTTATTTCTTTTAAATCTAAAGCTTAACCAATTGTTAAAACAGATATGAGTGGTGGCACTGGGCAAATAGGCACAGTATCCAATGTGAACCTCACACAGAAGCTGGCAGGCAGGCAACTGCTCTTCTATTACAGTGGAAACAAAATTTTGGTTGTAAAAGCACGCTAAAGAGACACCAGATATGATTGGCAACTGTCAAAGCACGCTGGCACAGGTCTGCAGAGCACACGCTGAAGTAGGCCTGAAACACAGACGCTTGCAGACAACTAACTGCTCTTCTATTACAGTGAAAAAAAATTATTTCTTTTAAATCGAAAGCTTAACCAATTGTTAAAACAGATATGAGTGGTGGCACTGGGCAAATAGGCACAGTATCCAATGTGAACCTCACACAGAAGCTGGCAGGCAGGCAACTGCTCTTCTATTACAGTGGAAACAAAATTTTGGTTGTAAAAGCACGCTATAGAGACACCAGATATGATTGGCAACTGTCAAAGCACGCTGGCACAGGTCTGCAGAGCACACGCTGAAGTAGGCCTGAAACACAGACGCTTGCAGACAACTAACTGCTCTTCTATTACAGTGAAAAAAAAATATTTATTTTAAATGTAAAGCTTAACCTATTGTTAAAACAGATATGAGTGGTGGCACTGGGCAAATAGGCACAGTATCCAATGTGAACCTCACACAGAAGCTGGCAGGCAGGCAACTGCTCTTCTATTACAGTGAAAAAAAATATTTATTTTAAATGTAAAGCTTAACCTATTGTTAAAACAGATATGAGTGGTGGCACTGGGCAAATAGGCACAGTATCCAATGTGAACCTCACACAGAAGCTGGCAGGCAGGCAACTGCTCTTCTATTACAGTGAAAAAAAAATATTTATTTTAAATGTAAAGCTCAACCTATTGTTAAAACAGATATGAGTGGTGGCACTGGGCAAATAGGCACAGTATCCAATGTGAACCTCACACAGAAGCTGGCAGGCAGGCAACTGCTCTTCTATTACAGTGGAAACAAAATTTTGGTTGTAAAAGCACGCTAAAGAGACACCAGATATGATTGGCAACTGTCAAAGCACGCTGGCACAGGTCTGCAGAGCACACGCTGAAGTAGGCCTGAAACACAGACGCTTGCAGACAACTAACTGCTCTTCTATTACAGTGAAAAAAAAAATATTTATTTTAAATGTAAAGCTTAACCTATTGTTAAAACAGATATGAGTGGTGGCACTGGGCAAATAGGCACAGTATCCAATGTGAACCTCACACAGAAGCTGGCAGGCAGGCAACTGCTCTTCTATTACAGTGAAAAAAAATATTTATTTTAAATGTAAAGCTTAACCTATTGTTAAAACAGATATGAGTGGTGGCACTGGGAAAATAGGCACAGTATCCAATGTGAACCTCACACAGAAGCTGGCAGGCAGGCAACTGCTCTTCTATTACAGTGAAAAAAAATATTTATTTTAAATGTAAAGCTTAACCTATTGTTAAAACAGATATGAGTGGTGGCACTGGGCAAATAGGCACAGTATCCAATGTGAACCTCACACAGAAGCTGGCAGGCAGGCACCTGCAATTACATTACACAGGAAAAAAAAAAAAAAAGCAGCCTGATGTTATAGCCCTAAAAAGGGCTTTTTGGGGTGCTGTCCTTACAGCAGAGATCAGATGAGTCCTTCAGGATTGTAGTGGACACTGAATACCCTAGCCTAGCTATCAATTTCCCTATGTAATCAGCAGCAGCTAAACTTTCCCTCCTCTCACTAAGCATGCATCTTCCGAATGAATCGAAAATGGATGCTGGGAGGGAGGTTGGAGGGTGTGGAAGGGAGGGAGTGCTGCTGATTGGCTGTAATGTGTCTGCTGACCGAGAGGCACAGGGTCAAAGTTTGCCCAATGATGACGAATAGGGGGCGGATCGAACTGCGCATGTGTCCGCCCGCCGCGGCGAACGCGAACACGCTAATTTCGCCGGGAACTGTTCGCCGGCGGACAGTTCGGTACATCACTATTCTCTACACATTGATTCAATGCATCTCTATGAGGTGATACTGATTGTATCACCACTTGCATTTCAGGAAAGCATTGGATTGGCTGAGATCATCAAGAATGATGATCTTACCCATGGAGGCACGGCCAGCCACGGCGAGACAATCAGTGGCTGAGAAAAGTTACGTAAACTACTTTTAACCTCCACACAGAGGGGGCCTGGGATCTAATATGGTATCCCAACACTATAGTGTCACAAATACAGGTTTTTATTCCTGACTCTACAGTGTTCCTTTAATCAGAGAGCTGACATTGATATATATTTTAATTGTTATACTTTATTAAATGCTAACATATTCTGTAACACTGTACATTGATATACAGAGTAAATGACAGCTAAAGTACACACAGAATGGATTCAAAGCATGGTTGCCTGGAACACCATGTGGCCACACACATCATATACTTGTAAGTCCTGTTCTGTTTATAGAGAGGTGGGCCACAAGAAGCAAAAAAGGAATAAATAGATACAAGAAGTTACTGAAACTATTAATACAATTACACAAAAATAATGTATGTTAAAAAGGCATTGTATTGCCTGCAACTAACTTTATTGTTTCTGGATTCTGCAAATGTGCATCTGTTTTGCTTATTCTCATAAGCCTTATACCAACTGAATTCTATTCTAAACCCTGCCCATCCTATTTTAGCCATTGTTTTTTGCCACATTTGATAAAATACATTATTTTGTACTTGAATCTTAAAGTATTGAATTTGTTCTAGGGGCTGCATTACAAAGTCTAACGAAATAAAGTGCCCACTGATATATATCCACCGGTATATACAACATGAAAAAAAGAAGAATCCAGATAAAAAGATTGAGTAAATAATTAAAAAGCATCCAAAAGGCCAATTATAATAATGACCACTCACATTATTCCAAGTTGCATAGAGATCAATCAGACATTCAATGAGTAAACCCCTCTTTCACGCTGCTGAAGTGACCAGGGTTTGTATTTACAAGTCTCCATTGTATTGCTCATACTAATAGACTTCATATTTACCTGTTAATAAATTATAACATTTTAATTATTTACAATGATTACAACATAGTACAAATATTAAAAAAAGTAAATAACTATTTAAGCATGAAGTAAGAACATCCACTCAATAACTGGTCAATAATACAAACTGTTATTTGCAGGAAGGAAAGATCAATAAAATCTGCTCTGTTATTGGTGCCATATCTCTATTTGTATAAGCAAAAAAATAGTCACAAGAAATTAGCTTATCACTGGTACCTGATAACATCTTGTTCGGCTGCTAATCAAACTCCACCCACTACTGTTTAATAAACTGGAAAATCTGTTCAGAAAATAGATATGTGATAGTACAATTGGACAGAAATGTAGGTAATAGGACTGTTTTAGATTCATGCCACTACTAGACCAATAGTTAGCGTTCATATTTGTTTGTGTGTGAAAAATGTAAAAAAAAATATTTTAACGCCAATTTTGGCCAGTGTTTGTGACTAAGTGGCTACTAAAAAAGACTGGACATACCCCATTTGCAATACCTTGGGTTGCCTACTTTTGTAAATGGTATGTCATGGGGGTAATTCTCATTCCTGGGCTACCATATGGTCTCAAAGGCAACATAACCAATCTGGCAAATTTCAATGTAAAAAAACTAAAATTCATTTGACTCTGTAACTTTTGAAAACACCATATAACCTGTACATGGAGAGTATTGTTATACTCGGGAGACTTCGCTGAACAGAAATATTAGCGTTTCAAAGCAGTAAAACATTTCACAACAATGATATCTTCAGTGAAAGTGCTGTTTGTGTGTGAAAACAGTATCCCTCTTGTACAGGTTTTATGGTGTCTTGGAAAGTTACAAGGTTACTTAGATTGGCTGGAAGCGATCATGAACTCAATGTCGAGGCATCCTGCAATAACCCCCCTCACTGGCGGCCGCCGAGTGATCGCTCCCCCAGAGTGATTTCTTCTGAGGTGCCCCCCATAGCGCCCGGCAATGAGGCAGAGCATCGGAAGCCATCAGGCAAGCTTCTGATGCTCTGCCTGTCTGCTGAGTGCCTTGAGGGGTCGAGGCACTCAGTAAAATAAATTTAAAAATATAACTAAACCTCCCTCCCAGGACCACGGACGTACCTATCACGTCTGAGGTAATCCTATGTACTTACCCAATCGCCAGCGCAGATTGGTCTTCTTCTCCACAAGGGGTACTGTCTGACAGCCCAGACAGTCCCCCCTCTGCAAATGAGGCCCCCCGCAGGCCATGTGATCACTCTGAAAGAGCGGTCACATGGCCACAATAGGCGTCCAGGCATCTGTCTGCAGTCCTCCTTTTCGTGAAAAAAGTTTAAAAATAAAAAAAAATAATACATTTTTAAAAATTATATATATGAGAGATATATATACATATATTATATCTATATATATAATATGTATAATATATGTTATATATATAATGTTGTACTAAGTGTATTTTTTTATTAATATACATATTATATATATATATATATATATATATATATATATATATATATATTTACATTCTACGTGCATATTTATGTAATATTTTTACATAATTAAGTAATTTTATTGATTGCAAATTAGGGGACCTGCCTGACAACCCAGGCCAAAGTCCAGAGAATTTCATTTGCTTGCACTATATTTAACCCTGTAACTTACCAAGACACCCTAAAACCTGTACATAGGGGGGTACTGTTTTACTCGGTAGACTTCGCTGAATACAAATATTAGTTTTTCAAAACAGTAAAACATATCACAGCGATGCTATTGTCAGTGAAAGTGAAGTTTTTTTTTAATTTTTCACACACAAATGGCACTTTCACTGATGATATCAGTTATATGTTTTACTGTTTTGAAACACTAATATTTATGTCATCGAAGTCTCCTGAGTATAACAGTACCCCCCATGTACAGCTTTTATAGTGTTTTTGAAAGTTACAAGGTCAAATATAAGGCTCGATTTTCCATTTTTTCACATTTAAATTTGCAGATTGGTTATGTTGCCTTTGAGAGCGTATGGCAGCCCAGGAATGACTATTACCCCCAAGATGGCATACCATTTGCAAATGGGGTATGTTCAGTCTTTTTTAGTAGCCACTTAGTCACAAACACTGGCCAAAGTTAGCGTTCATAATTGTTCTTTGCATTTTTAACACACAAACAAATATAAATGCTAACTTTGGCCAGTGTTTGTGACAAGTGGCTACTAAAAAGACTGGACATACCCCATATTGAATACCCTGGCTTGTCTACTTTAAATAAATATGTACATGTGAGGTGTGATTCAGAGATTTATGACAGATAACAGTGTTACAATGTCACTATTGATACATTTTAAAAATATATTTTGAAACAGCAATTTCCTACTTGTACTTATAGCCCTATAACTTGCAAAAAAAAAAGCTAAGAACATGTTAACATTTTTAAACTCAGTACAAAATTTAGAAACTATTGAGCACGGGTGTTTTTTGGCGGTTGTAGATGCGTAACAGATTTTGGGGGTCAAAGTTAGAAAAGTTGTGTTTTTTTTTTTAAAAATCATCATATTTTAGAATAGTTTTTTAGTAAATTTTATGATATGATGAAAATAATGATATCTTTAGAAAGACCATTTAATGGCGAAAAAAACGGTATATAATGTGGGTACAGTAAATGAGTAAGAGTAAGAGGAAAATTCAGGCTTAACACAAACACGGCAGAAATGTAAAAACAGACCTGGTCCTTATCGGTAAGAAAATGTAAAAACGATCTGGTTAAACAGGAATTAATAAAATTTACCTAATTATGTAAAAATATTACATAAATATTAAGTATGTATATATAGACGTATGTATAATATATATATATGAAATAAGAAAATCAGCACTCCCAGGTAGCTTTCTTAGGAACTTCTTTTACTAAAAAGTGTAACACTCAACGTTTCAGTTCCATTCAGGAACTTTCATCAGGACAAGCCATGGAGCCATCAAATGTTTATACTTCCTTTATGGTAATTTTAGTTTAATTTGAATTTCTTATCTGCTGCTTTGTTGCTAGCTTGCTATAAAGTTCAATTTACAGAGCAGGAGATGCAAACCTTTAAAGTAAATACATCTGATTGAAAGTGAAACCATATTTTGTTCATGAAGGCTGTGTGAGTCCCAACCAGTGAAGGTGTGGCTAGGGCTGTATAAATAGAAACAAAAGTGATTTAACTCCTAAATGGCAGATAATTGAGCACTGAGACTGCAAAAGCATGATCTATACATTATATGTGCTTCATTAAGCTAAAGTTGTTTTGGTGACTATAATAATAGTAACAAAGTATTTAACCAGGAAAGGTACATTCAGATTGCTCTGGTTTTCAAGTAAGTCCTGGGATATAGTGTCCCTTTAAAGAACAAATAAAATGTCCATACATAACCAAGTATGAGAATAATAGAATACCCATCAATATATTGATACCGGAGAAACTGACGGAAGCCAAGCACAGAGAGATGGACACAGGTTTCTTCAGGAAGGAAGAGATTCTTTATTGGATCACCGATCGGGACTCAGAGGGACTAATGTCACCAAAATACAGCAAGTTCTGAGCCCCGGACAATAGTGCAGGCTCCTTATATAGGCACATAACTCCTCCCATATTAAGCTCCACCCGCACATTCTCTTGACCAATCAATACAAATAAGAATTAACTTCCTGCTTGACCGCATGGCCTGTCCAGCACAATGGAGGAGGGGAATACTACATCCTGTATTCTTGCACATGCTCCGTACACTACTGATCGTATCTTGCCACGTGCAACCAACTGATCGATACGTCAGCATATGCACGTACACATGCCACGTGGTAATCTCGGCCTACTAAATTTATTTTTACCGAGATTCCACCACAATATAATATGTATTATATATATACATATGTATGTATGTACGTACATATAAATATAAACTCTTTTGGTCAGGTACTGCTATTTGTGCATGAAATCTAGCTCTGCAAAAATGTTTTTTGATCAGTTAAAAACTAAACAAAAAAACAACAACCCAACAACCAAGAAGAGTAATTTCTCACTGTATATTATTTACCCTTGCATACAGATTACATTATGAAACCTGTGCATTTAAGTGCTGAATAGGTGGTATGCAGTACTTTTCACCTTAACCTGCAACGATTAATCTTGTAGTAAGTACTTTCTATTTTTGAATCAAACAAAAATGGGTATTCAGCTGGAATGCAAGAAATAAAAAAATATAGAAATGTGTAAATATGACGTAAAAAGGCAGATAGTGCACTTTAAAGAACACAATGTGAAGATAAAAGTACATTGAATAAATGTATATAATACTAGAGTTTTCAACCTGTGTTTCTTTAATAATCATTTTCAAATAACTACCCTAGCCTGTCTAACACTCTAGACCAGTGATTCCCAAACTTTTTAGGTTTAAGGCGCCCTAATATATTACAATATTTTTCCAAGGAGCGCCAAGTCAAAACAAACTTCTAGGTTATATATCTGTACAGCGCTGCAGCATATACAGGCGCTATAGGGAAATGTATAGTGCTGGTGTTTGAAGGGGGGCTTGTATGTAATTTTAGTGTTTTAATACAGGGGTGTGTTTGTATGTAATGTTTGTGTTTGATTCTAGGGGTGTGCTTGAATGTAATGTTAACTTTTTTTTTCCATTAATAGTTTATTGGCTTTTTTTTTGGACAGAGATACGTCCAATATGTAATGTTAACTTTTAAATGCAGATTTACATTTGTGTGCAGTATTTGTGTTTGGAGTAAAGGGAAGTGTTTGTATGTAATATTTGTATTAGATTGCATTGTATTAATTGCTTGGATGTATGCACATACACTCAGGGGCGTATTAGCCGCGAGGCAAACAAGGCATTTGCCTTGGGCGGCATTTTCCAGGGGGCGGCAAAAAAAGCCGCCCCCAAACGCCCAGGGCAAATGCCTTGTTAGCCTTGCGGCTAACTGACATGCCGTCTGGGCGGGCGGTCGGTCGGTCTGCTAGGCAGTGCTGGCGGGCGGGCGGGCGGCCGGCGAGGGAGCTCTTCCTCTGAGCTGTCTGCTCAGCTCCCTCGCGCGCCGCACAGTGAGGCTGGGAGCCGGAATATGACGTCATATTCCGGCTCCGCCTCCCAGCCTCACTGTGCGGCGCGCGAGGGAGCTGAGCAGACAGCTCAGAGGAAGAGCTCCCTCGCCGGCCGCCCGCCAGCGCCGCCCAGCAGCCACTGGACCACCAGGGAGAAATAGGACCCCCCCAGCATTCCCAAAGGTAAGGAGGCTGGGGGGGGGGTAAATTAAAAAAATAAAATAAAAAATGTGTTAAATATGTGAGTGAGTGAGTATGTGTGTATGTCTGTTAGTGTGTGTGTGTGTGTGTGTGTGTGTGTGAGAGAATGTCTGTTAGTGTGTGTGTGTGTGAATGTCTGTGTGTGTGTTAGTGTGTGTGTGTTTATGTCTGTTAGTGTGTGTGTGTGTGTCTGTCTGTCTGTTAGTGTGTGTGTGTGTCTGTCTGTTAGTGTGTGTGTGTCTGTCTGTTAGTGTGTGTGTGTGTCTGTCTGTTAGTGTGTGTGTGTGTCTGTCTGTTAGTGCGTGTGTGTCTGTCTGTTAGTGCGTGTGTGTCTGTCTGTTAGTGTGTGTGTCTGTTAGTGTGTGTGTATGTCTGTTAGTGTGTGTGTGTGTGAATGTCTGTTAGTGTGTGTGAGTGAATGTCTGTTAGTGTGTGTGAGTGAATGTCTGTTAGTGTGTCTGTGTATGTCTGTTAGTGTGTGTGTGTGTGTGTGTGAATGTCTGTTAGTGTGTCTGTCTGTTAGTGTGTGTGTGTCTGTCTGTTAGTGTGTGTGTATGTCTGTTAGTGTGTGTGTATGTCTGTTAGTGTGTGTCTGTTAGTGTGTGTGTGTGTGTGTATGTATGTCTGTTAGTGTGTATGTCTGTTAGTGTGTGTGTATGTATGTCTGTTAGTGTGTGTCTGTTAGTGCGTGTGTCTGTTAGTGTGAGTGTGTGTGTATCTGCTAGTGAATGTGTGTCTGTTAGAGAGTGTGAGTGTGTCTGTAAGTGTGTGTGTGTTTCTGTTAGCGAGTGTGTGTTTCTGTTAGCTAGTGTATGCGTATCTGTAAGTGAATGTGTGTGTGTATTTAGAAGGCGGGGGAACGGTGGGGGTGGTGCGGGCGGGGGGAAGGGTTGGATGGGGCTGGCGCGGGTGGGAGGGGGGCGCCTGAGTTTTGTCCTGCCTAGGGCAGCACAAAACCAGGATACACCACTGCATACACTACCACATACATACATACTTGCACAGGTACACATGCACTGTAACACACAGACATATAAATATACTGACACATACACACAAATTCATATAGACACTGACACATACACACACACACACAGATACACACACACCTTAACACATGCATACACCGACATACACACACACAAATGTGCACTCTGACACACAGTTACACATGCCCTGACACACACACAAACATTGACACATGCACACACCGTAGCTGTCACGTCTAAACATTTGTTATGAAGGAACACAACTGCAGATTTCTTACAGTTTGAATATTTATTATAAAAAGTAAAAGGTATTGACTTTAATTCCAATTTACAGGTACTGTAGCTTTAAGTAATAAACGATAACTAAAGTCCACAGTTATAGGCACTGTAGCTTTAAGTCGTAAATGATAACTGAAGTCCACAATTATAGGCACTGTAGCTTTAAGTAGTAAACGATAACTGAAGTCCACAATTATAGGCACTGTAGCTTTAAGGAGTAAACGATAACTGAAGTCCACAATTATATGCACTGTAGCTTTAAGGAGTAAACGATAGTAAATTGCAGATACTGAATCAAATAAAGTCTCTTAGTAGAATTAACGGTTTAGGTGATAAGTAGTTACAATAGCTGTTCCATAACTTTAACAGAAGCAAGACTGATGCAGATAACTGATATGCAGTATGAGTTGAAGTTAGCTGTAACAGGGTTGGTTTTACCGAAGGACTTTGGAGACAGGTAATAACAGCTTTTAGATGCAACGCTTATCACATTGGTTTTACTTAGCTTCCAGCACATAGAACACTGGTTCCCGAGATCTCCTCAGAGACGGATGAAGAGTGTTTAAGCTTTAGTCGTGGATGAGGAGAGGTGAAGGGAACTTTGCAGAGACTTTCAGTCCGGTCTGGTAGCAGAGGCTTTCACAAAGAAGTTGTACCGGTTGGTAGGTACGGGACGTAGTTTAATAATCCAGCGTCGATCAGCTGGTGCGGTCAGATTAAATAGGCAGACCGTGTCATAAAGAGGTGTGGCTAGGCTCCGTGGAACCAGGAAGTAAGGGAATACCGTAATTAAGGCATGACAGTATCCCCTCCTTAATGAGCAACCTCTGGGTGCTATTGACTTGGCTTAGCAGGGTAACGTTTGTGAAATCTGGAAATTAATTTGTCAGCATGAACGTCAGAGGAGTTTTCCCATGTATCTTCATCAATTCCATATCCTTTCCATCTGATGAGGTATTGTAAGGAGCCACGATGGATCCTTGAATCCAGTATACTTTGAATTTCGTATTCTTCTTCACCCTGGACCAATATGGGATCAGGAGAAGTAGTGACATTTCTTTGGAAAGGGTCAGGATGATGAGGCTTCAACAAGGACACATGAAAAACAGGATGTAGCTTTAAAGTTGGGGGAAGTTTCAATTTAACAACATTACGGTTGATAACCGATATTATTGGAAAAGGACCAAGGAAAAGAGAACTTAACTTCTTTGATGGACGATTTGTAGAGATGTTCTTTGAGGAAAGCCAGACAAGATCACCGATTTTATAAGAAGGTGAAGGTTGTCTTTTTGTATCAAAAAACTTCTTTTGATTGGAGGAGGCCAATTCTAGATTCTCATGCAATTTCTTGAATAAAGAGGACATATGAGAAATTTGATTCGAATCAGAGAGATTAGATGAAGAAATTGTCTGAGCAGGAAAAGAGGAAGGATGAAATCCATAATTGGATAAAAATGGAGTCATTTTACTGCTGGTATGAAAAGAGTTATTGTATGCGAATTCTGCCATAGGTAACCAAGTTATCCAATCGTCTTGTAAGTGAGAACAATAACATCATAGATATTGTTCTAAGCATTGGTTGACTCTTTCAGTTTGTCCATCTGTTTGAGGATGATATGCAGATGATAGTTTACGTTGGATATGAAGAGTGGCACATAATGCATTCCAAAATTTGGAGGTAAACTGAGTTCCTCGGTCTGAAATGATTTCGTCTGGCAGTCCGTGAAGTTTAACTATGTTATCAAGAAATATTTTCGAAAGTTCAGAGGATGTGGGTAACTTCTTTAAAGGAATGAAATGAGACATTTTCGTGAAGCGGTCTACCACCACTAAAATGGTGGTATGATGATGAGAAGGAGGTAATTCTACCAGAAAATCCATAGAAATGGATTGCCAAGGTCGTTCAGGAATTGGTAATTTCAATAATTGACCAAATGGTTGATGATGGACATGTTTTGATCTTTGGCATACAGAACAAGATTTGACATAAGATTCAATAGTTTGGTCTTGACGAGGCCACCAATAGTATCTTTTAGACAATTCAAGGGTCTTTTTTATACCTGGATGACCTGCCAGAGGAGAATCATGAATGAATTCGAGTACTTTAATTCTGAAAGAGGGAGGTACGTAAATCCGGTCTTTGAAATAGTAGAGACCGTTTTTCTTGGATAATTTCATTGATTTAGGAAGTTCGAGAGCATCTTCACTGAGATCTTTAATGTCATCAATCAGAGAAGATAAGATTCCAATGATTTTAGGCGAAGGAGGTTCAATTTCAGTGTCCTTATGGATCCTGGAAAGGGCATCAGCCTTTTTGTTTCTGGACCCAGGTCTAAAGACGATTTGGAAGTTGAACCGGGAAAAAAAGAGATTCCATCTTACTTGTCGAGCAGACAGTGTTTTATTGGAGTGAAGATATTCGAGATTTTTATGGTCAGTATAAATGATTAAAGAGTTCCGAGCGCCTTCAAGAAGGTGTCTCCAGGTTTCTAAAGCCACTTTGATACTTAGTAATTCTTTTTCTCCTGTAGGATAATTCTTTTCGGCAGGAGATAATGATCGTGAGAAGAAGGCGACAGGATGAAGAGGTTCTTGAGGAGTTTTATGTTGAGAGAGGACAGCTCCAATTGCAACTTCCGAAGCATCCGTTTCAAGGACATAAAGATATGAAGGATTTGGAAGTTGAAGAATAGGAGCTGTTGTAAACTTTCTCTTTAATTCAGTGAAGGCAGTTTGAGCCTTCTCGTTCCAATTGAAGGGATGTTTTTTACTGTTAAGTTGATTGAGAGGGTGAGCTATCTCAGAGTAGTTTTTAATAAATTTTCTGTAGAAGTTGGCGAACCCTAGAAATCGCTGTAATTCTTTTACTGTAGAGGGAACAGGCCAGTTGATAATACAATCGACTTTTGAATTATCCATACCTATTGAATGAGGGGAGATGACATAACCTAAGAAGGTTATTTCTTTGACGTGAAAAACAAATTTTTCGGGTTTAGCGAATAATTTGTGAGTTCTGAGTCTTGATAACACCCATCTGACATGTTTTCTATGTTCCTCAGGAGTGTTGGAGTATATGAGAATATCATCTAAATAAATGATGACACAGACGTCCAATAGGTCTCTAAAGATATGATTTATGAAATGTTGAAAAGTTGCAGGGGCGTTGCAGAGGCCAAAAGGCATCACCAGATATTCGAAGAGGCCATATCTTGTTCGGAAAGCAGTTTTCCATTCATCATTAGCCTTTATCCTGATGAGATTATATGCCCCGCGAAGGTCAAGCTTGGTGTAGATGGTAGCAGTTTTCAATCGTTCAACCAGTTCATTGATGAGGGGAAGAGGATAACGATTTTTAACTGTTATTTTGTTTAACCCCTTAAGGACACATGACATGTGTGACATGTCATGATTCCCTTTTATTCCAGAAGTTTGGTCCTTAAGGGGTTAAGGCTCTGTAATCAATGATAGGACGTATAGTCTGGTCTTTGTTTCTTACGAAAAACATACTTGAGGCAGCAGGTGAACTAGAGGGTCTAATGAACCCTTTCCGTAGGTTTTCATCTAGATATTCTTTGAGAATTTGTAATTCAGCCTCAGAGAGAGGGTAGATGTGCCCAAAGGGTACTGGGGCACCAGGTATGAGGTCTATAGGACAATCGTAGGAACGATGAGGCGGGAGCGTTTCAGCTTCTTTTTTACTGAAGACATCTGAAAAGTCTGAATAACAAGAAGGTATGGTTGGTTCTTTGGAGATTTGAAGAATAGGAATTTGCTGTAAACATGTTTCTTTACAATAATGTGAGTTAAAGGTGATAGAGAAAGGAGACCATGAAATTTGAGGGTTGTGGTTCCTTAACCAATTGATCCCTATTATAACGGGATAGAGAGGTGATGGAATAACATCAAATACTAGAAATTCAGTATGAATATGATTGGTGGTTACCTTTAGAGGGATGGTTTCATGAAGAATCGGTCCCGAGGAGATAAAGGAGCCGTCAATCACTTTAATAGGAACAGAAATGGCTTTTTGAACACAAGGAATTTTATTCTTTGTTACAAAGGTTGAATCGATGAATACTCCATGTGCACCAGAATCGATGAGAGCTTCAGTCACAATTCTCACCTTATCCCACTGTATTACAAGGGATACAGGTGTGAACGGAGTGGTCGATGTTGAGGGGAGTGCACTGAAGATCGCAGAGGTATAGGCTTGTCTACCGGCCTTTGTCCGTTTTAATAAGGGACAATCAGAGACCAGATGATCTTGAGAGGCACAATACATGCATAGGTTTAATTGACGTCTTCGGTTCTTTTCTGCAGGAGTGAGAGGACTTCTTATTACCCCTATTTCCATAGGTTCACTTGGTAAGGAAGTCTTTTCTGGAGCTTTTGAGGGAGTAAAATGTCTTCGGTCTTTAGAATGAAAAAGGGCTTTTTCTGCCTTTCTTTCTCTTAATCTTCTGTCAATGCTGATTGATAAGTGAATTAGAGCGTTCAAAGTAGTAGGGAGTTCTGTTCTAGACAGTTCATCTTTTACAGCTTCAGACAAACCAATTCGAAATTGGTTGCGCAATGTGATGTCATTCCATTGCGTTTCTACAGCCCATCTTTTAAATTCAGCAATGTAATCTTCAACAGGTCTATTTCTTTGCTGTAGTGTTCTGATTGTTAAATCAGCTGTAGCTTGTTTGTTAGGATCTTCATAGAGAAGAGACATGGCTTCAAAAAATTAATCCAGTGAGTCTAAGATGGGGTCGTCGTTTTCCAGAAAGGAATGGGCCCATGACATAGGTTCACCTCTTAGAAAGGAAATAACCGAACAAACTTTAGTTCTTTCTGTAGGATAAGATCGAGGTTTCAAAGCAATTAATAGTTTGCAGGTGTTGAGGAACTCCCTGTATTTTGAACGATCTCCAGAGAACTTTTCTGGGTTACATACAGCAGGATCACTAGCCGAGGGCAGAACAGTATGAGGAGTATGAGTTTGTAGATCTCTGACATAAGTGAGAATTCTTTCGTTGGTAACTTGCAGGTCTTGCACACCTTGGGCTAGTGTATCAACTCTTAGATTCAGCGTAGTTATAGTAGAATCGAAATCTGCTGGATCCATTACAATGGCTGGATTATTCTGTCACGTCTAAACATTTGTTATGAAGGAACACAACTGCAGATTTCTTATAGTTTGAATATTTATTATAAAAAGTAAAAGGTATTGACTTTAATTCCAATTTACAGGTACTGTAGCTTTAAGTAATAAACGATAACTGAAGTCCACAATTATATGCACTGTAGCTTTAAGGAGTAAACGATAGTAAATTGCAGATACTGAATCAAATAAAGTCTCTTAGTAGAATTAACGGTTTAGGTGATAAGTAGTTACAATAGCCGTTCCATAACTTTAACAGAAGCAAGACTGATGCAGATAACTGATATGCAGTATGAGTTGAAGTTAGCTGTAACAGGGTTGGTTTTACCGAAGGACTTTGGAGACAGGTAATAACAGCTTTTAGATGCAACGCTTATCACATTGGTTTTACTTAGCTTCCAGCACATAGAACACTGGTTCCCGAGATCTCCTCAGAGACGGATGAAGAGTGTTTAAGCTTTAGTCGTGGATGAGGAGAGGTGAAGGGAACTTTGCAGAGACTTTCAGTCCGGTCTGGTAGCAGAGGCTTTCACAACGAAGTTGTACCGGTTGGTAGGTACGGGACGTAGTTTAATAATCCAGCGTCGATCAGCTGGTGCGGTCAGATTAAATAGGCAGACCGTGTCATAAAGAGGTGTGGCTAGGCTCCGTGGAACCAGGAAGTAAGGGAATACCGTAATTAAGGCATGACAGTATCCCCTCCTTAATGAGCAACCTCTGGGTGCTATTGACTTGGCTTAGCAGGGTAACGTTTGTGAAATCTGGAAATTAATTTGTCAGCATGAACGTCAGAGGAGTTTTCCCATGTATCTTCATCAATTCCATATCCTTTCCATCTGATGAGGTATTGTAAGGAGCCACGATGGATCCTTGAATCCAGTATACTTTGAATTTCGTATTCTTCTTCACCCTGGACCAATATGGGATCAGGAGAAGTAGTGACATTTCTTTGGAAAGGGTCAGGATGATGAGGCTTCAACAAGGACACATGAAAAACAGGATGTAGCTTTAAAGTTGGGGGAAGTTTCAATTTAACAACATTACGGTTGATAACCGATATTATTGGAAAAGGACCAAGGAAAAGAGAACTTAACTTCTTTGATGGACGATTTGTAGAGATGTTCTTTGAGGAAAGCCAGACAAGATCACCGATTTTATAAGAAGGTGAAGGTTGTCTTTTTGTATCAAAAAACTTCTTTTGATTGGAGGAGGCCAATTCTAGATTCTCATGCAATTTCTTGAATAAAGAGGACATATGAGAAATTTGATTCGAATCAGAGAGATTAGATGAAGAAATTGTCTGAGCAGGAAAAGAGGAAGGATGAAATCCATAATTGGATAAAAATGGAGTCATTTTACTGCTGGTATGAAAAGAGTTATTGTATGCGAATTCTGCCATAGGTAACCAAGTTATCCAATCGTCTTGTAAGTGAGAACAATAACATCATAGATATTGTTCTAAGCATTGGTTGACTCTTTCAGTTTGTCCATCTGTTTGAGGATGATATGCAGATGATAGTTTACGTTGGATATGAAGAGTGGCACATAATGCATTCCAAAATTTGGAGGTAAACTGAGTTCCTCGGTCTGAAATGATTTCGTCTGGCAGTCCGTGAAGTTTAACTATGTTATCAAGAAATATTTTCGAAAGTTCAGAGGATGTGGGTAACTTCTTTAAAGGAATGAAATGAGACATTTTCGTGAAGCGGTCTACCACCACTAAAATGGTGGTATGATGATGAGAAGGAGGTAATTCTACCAGAAAATCCATAGAAATGGATTTCCAAGGTCGTTCAGGAATTGGTAATTTCAATAATTGACCAAATGGTTGATGATGGACATGTTTTGATCTTTGGCATACAGAACAAGATTTGACATAAGATTCAATAGTTTGGTCTTGACGAGGCCACCAATAGTATCTTTTAGACAATTCAAGGGTCTTTTTTATACCTGGATGACCTGCCAGAGGAGAATCATGAATGAATTCGAGTACTTTAATTCTGAAAGAGGGAGGTACGTAAATCCGGTCTTTGAAATAGTAGAGACCGTTTTTCTTGGATAATTTCATTGATTTAGGAAGTTCGAGAGCATCTTCACTGAGATCTTTAATGTCATCAATCAGAGAAGATAAGATTCCAATGATTTTAGGCGAAGGAGGTTCAATTTCAGTGTCCTTATGGATCCTGGAAAGGGCATCAGCCTTTTTGTTTCTGGACCCAGGTCTAAAGACGATTTGGAAGTTGAACCGGGAAAAAAAGAGATTCCATCTTACTTGTCGAGCAGACAGTGTTTTATTGGAGTGAAGATATTCGAGATTTTTATGGTCAGTATAAATGATTAAAGAGTTCCGAGCGCCTTCAAGAAGGTGTCTCCAGGTTTCTAAAGCCACTTTGATACTTAGTAATTCTTTTTCTCCTGTAGGATAATTCTTTTCGGCAGGAGATAATGATCGTGAGAAGAAGGCGACAGGATGAAGAGGTTCTTGAGGAGTTTTATGTTGAGAGAGGACAGCTCCAATTGCAACTTCCGAAGCATCCGTTTCAAGGACATAAAGATATGAAGGATTTGGAAGTTGAAGAATAGGAGCTGTTGTAAACTTTCTCTTTAATTCAGTGAAGGCAGTTTGAGCCTTCTCGTTCCAATTGAAGGGATGTTTTTTACTGTTAAGTTGATTGAGAGGGTGAGCTATCTCAGAGTAGTTTTTAATAAATTTTCTGTAGAAGTTGGCGAACCCTAGAAATCGCTGTAATTCTTTTACTGTAGAGGGAACAGGCCAGTTGATAATACAATCGACTTTTGAATTATCCATACCTATTGAATGAGGGGAGATGACATAACCTAAGAAGGTTATTTCTTTGACGTGAAAAACAAATTTTTCGGGTTTAGCGAATAATTTGTGAGTTCTGAGTCTTGATAACACCCATCTGACATGTTTTCTATGTTCCTCAGGAGTGTTGGAGTATATGAGAATATCATCTAAATAAATGATGACACAGACGTCCAATAGGTCTCTAAAGATATGATTTATGAAATGTTGAAAAGTTGCAGGGGCGTTGCAGAGGCCAAAAGGCATCACCAGATATTCGAAGAGGCCATATCTTGTTCGGAAAGCAGTTTTCCATTCATCATTAGCCTTTATCCTGATGAGATTATATGCCCCGCGAAGG
Organism: Pelobates fuscus; assembly: GCF_036172605.1. Taxonomy (NCBI): domain Eukaryota; kingdom Metazoa; phylum Chordata; class Amphibia; order Anura; family Pelobatidae; genus Pelobates; species Pelobates fuscus. Next base: position 113,030,741 of record NC_086317.1, on the reverse strand, counting down.
TCAAGCTTGGTGTAGATGGTAGCAGTTTTCAATCGTTCAACCAGTTCATTGATGAGGGGAAGAGGATAACGATTTTTAACTGTTATTTTGTTTAACCCCTTAAGGACACATGACATGTGTGACATGTCATGATTCCCTTTTATTCCAGAAGTTTGGTCCTTAAGGGGTTAAGGCTCTGTAATCAATGATAGGACGTATAGTCTGGTCTTTGTTTCTTACGAAAAACATACTTGAGGCAGCAGGTGAACTAGAGGGTCTAATGAACCCTTTCCGTAGGTTTTCATCTAGATATTCTTTGAGAATTTGTAATTCAGCCTCAGAGAGAGGGTAGATGTGCCCAAAGGGTACTGGGGCACCAGGTATGAGGTCTATAGGACAATCGTAGGAACGATGAGGCGGGAGCGTTTCAGCTTCTTTTTTACTGAAGACATCTGAAAAGTCTGAATAACAAGAAGGTATGGTTGGTTCTTTGGAGATTTGAAGAATAGGAATTTGCTGTAAACATGTTTCTTTACAATAATGTGAGTTAAAGGTGATAGAGAAAGGAGACCATGAAATTTGAGGGTTGTGGTTCCTTAACCAATTGATCCCTATTATAACGGGATAGAGAGGTGATGGAATAACATCAAATACTAGAAATTCAGTATGAATATGATTGGTGGTTACCTTTAGAGGGATGGTTTCATGAAGAATCGGTCCCGAGGAGATAAAGGAGCCGTCAATCACTTTAATAGGAACAGAAATGGCTTTTTGAACACAAGGAATTTTATTCTTTGTTACAAAGGTTGAATCGATGAATACTCCATGTGCACCAGAATCGATGAGAGCTTCAGTCACAATTCTCACCTTATCCCACTGTATTACAAGGGATACAGGTGTGAACGGAGTGGTCGATGTTGAGGGGAGTGCACTGAAGATCGCAGAGGTATAGGCTTGTCTACCGGCCTTTGTCCGTTTTAATAAGGGACAATCAGAGACCAGATGATCTTGAGAGGCACAATACATGCATAGGTTTAATTGACGTCTTCGGTTCTTTTCTGCAGGAGTGAGAGGACTTCTTATTACCCCTATTTCCATAGGTTCACTTGGTAAGGAAGTCTTTTCAGGAGCTTTTGAGGGAGTAAAATGTCTTCGGTCTTTAGAATGAAAAAGGGCTTTTTCTGCCTTTCTTTCTCTTAATCTTCTGTCAATGCTGATTGATAAGTGAATTAGAGCGTTCAAAGTAGTAGGGAGTTCTGTTCTAGACAGTTCATCTTTTACAGCTTCAGACAAACCAATTCGAAATTGGTTGCGCAATGTGATGTCATTCCATTGCGTTTCTACAGCCCATCTTTTAAATTCAGCAATGTAATCTTCAACAGGTCTATTTCTTTGCTGTAGTGTTCTGATTGTTAAATCAGCTGTAGCTTGTTTGTTAGGATCTTCATAGAGAAGAGACATGGCTTCAAAAAATTAATCCAGTGAGTCTAAGATGGGGTCGTCGTTTTCCAGAAAGGAATGGGCCCATGACATAGGTTCACCTCTTAGAAAGGAAATAACCGAACAAACTTTAGTTCTTTCTGTAGGATAAGATCGAGGTTTCAAAGCAATTAATAGTTTGCAGGTGTTGAGGAACTCCCTGTATTTTGAACGATCTCCAGAGAACTTTTCTGGGTTACATACAGCAGGATCACTAGCCGAGGGCAGAACAGTATGAGGAGTATGAGTTTGTAGATCTCTGACATAAGTGAGAATTCTTTCGTTGGTAACTTGCAGGTCTTGCACACCTTGGGCTAGTGTATCAACTCTTAGATTCAGCGTAGTTATAGTAGAATCGAAATCTGCTGGATCCATTACAATGGCTGGATTATTCTGTCACGTCTAAACATTTGTTATGAAGGAACACAACTGCAGATTTCTTATAGTTTGAATATTTATTATAAAAAGTAAAAGGTATTGACTTTAATTCCAATTTACAGGTACTGTAGCTTTAAGTAATAAACGATAACTGAAGTCCACAATTATATGCACTGTAGCTTTAAGGAGTAAACGATAGTAAATTGCAGATACTGAATCAAATAAAGTCTCTTAGTAGAATTAACGGTTTAGGTGATAAGTAGTTACAATAGCTGTTCCATAACTTTAACAGAAGCAAGACTGATGCAGATAACTGATATGCAGTATGAGTTGAAGTTAGCTGTAACAGGGTTGGTTTTACCGAAGGACTTTGGAGACAGGTAATAACAGCTTTTAGATGCAACGCTTATCACATTGGTTTTACTTAGCTTCCAGCACATAGAACACTGGTTCCCGAGATCTCCTCAGAGACGGATGAAGAGTGTTTAAGCTTTAGTCGTGGATGAGGAGAGGTGAAGGGAACTTTGCAGAGACTTTCAGTCCGGTCTGGTAGCAGAGGCTTTCACAACGAAGTTGTACCGGTTGGTAGGTACGGGACGTAGTTTAATAATCCAGCGTCGATCAGCTGGTGCGGTCAGATTAAATAGGCAGACCGTGTCATAAAGAGGTGTGGCTAGGCTCCGTGGAACCAGGAAGTAAGGGAATACCGTAATTAAGGCATGACAGTATCCCCTCCTTAATGAGCAACCTCTGGGTGCTATTGACTTGGCTTAGCAGGGTAACGTTTGTGAAATCTGGAAATTAATTTGTCAGCATGAACGTCAGAGGAGTTTTCCCATGTATCTTCATCAATTCCATATCCTTTCCATCTGATGAGGTATTGTAAGGAGCCACGATGGATCCTTGAATCCAGTATACTTTGAATTTCGTATTCTTCTTCACCCTGGACCAATATGGGATCAGGAGAAGTAGTGACATTTCTTTGGAAAGGGTCAGGATGATGAGGCTTCAACAAGGACACATGAAAAACAGGATGTAGCTTTAAAGTTGGGGGAAGTTTCAATTTAACAACATTACGGTTGATAACCGATATTATTGGAAAAGGACCAAGGAAAAGAGAACTTAACTTCTTTGATGGACGATTTGTAGAGATGTTCTTTGAGGAAAGCCAGACAAGATCACCGATTTTATAAGAAGGTGAAGGTTGTCTTTTTGTATCAAAAAACTTCTTTTGATTGGAGGAGGCCAATTCTAGATTCTCATGCAATTTCTTGAATAAAGAGGACATATGAGAAATTTGATTCGAATCAGAGAGATTAGATGAAGAAATTGTCTGAGCAGGAAAAGAGGAAGGATGAAATCCATAATTGGATAAAAATTGAGTCATTTTACTGCTGGTATGAAAAGAGTTATTGTATGCGAATTCTGCCATAGGTAACCAAGTTATCCAATCGTCTTGTAAGTGAGAACAATAACATCATAGATATTGTTCTAAGCATTGGTTGACTCTTTCAGTTTGTCCATCTGTTTGAGGATGATATGCAGATGATAGTTTACGTTGGATATGAAGAGTGGCACATAATGCATTCCAAAATTTGGAGGTAAACTGAGTTCCTCGGTCTGAAATGATTTCGTCTGGCAGTCCGTGAAGTTTAACTATGTTATCAAGAAATATTTTCGAAAGTTCAGAGGATGTGGGTAACTTCTTTAAAGGAATGAAATGAGACATTTTCGTGAAGCGGTCTACCACCACTAAAATGGTGGTATGATGATGAGAAGGAGGTAATTCTACCAGAAAATCCATAGAAATGGATTGCCAAGGTCGTTCAGGAATTGGTAATTTCAATAATTGACCAAATGGTTGATGATGGACATGTTTTGATCTTTGGCATACAGAACAAGATTTGACATAAGATTCAATAGTTTGGTCTTGACGAGGCCACCAATAGTATCTTTTAGACAATTCAAGGGTCTTTTTTATACCTGGATGACCTGCCAGAGGAGAATCATGAATGAATTCGAGTACTTTAATTCTGAAAGAGGGAGGTACGTAAATCCGGTCTTTGAAATAGTAGAGACCGTTTTTCTTGGATAATTTCATTGATTTAGGAAGTTCGAGAGCATCTTCACTGAGATCTTTAATGTCATCAATCAGAGAAGATAAGATTCCAATGATTTTAGGCGAAGGAGGTTCAATTTCAGTGTCCTTATGGATCCTGGAAAGGGCATCAGCCTTTTTGTTTCTGGACCCAGGTCTAAAGACGATTTGGAAGTTGAACCGGGAAAAAAAGAGATTCCATCTTACTTGTCGAGCAGACAGTGTTTTATTGGAGTGAAGATATTCGAGATTTTTATGGTCAGTATAAATGATTAAAGAGTTCCGAGCGCCTTCAAGAAGGTGTCTCCAGGTTTCTAAAGCCACTTTGATACTTAGTAATTCTTTTTCTCCTGTAGGATAATTCTTTTCGGCAGGAGATAATGATCGTGAGAAGAAGGCGACAGGATGAAGAGGTTCTTGAGGAGTTTTATGTTGAGAGAGGACAGCTCCAATTGCAACTTCCGAAGCATCCGTTTCAAGGACATAAAGATATGAAGGATTTGGAAGTTGAAGAATAGGAGCTGTTGTAAACTTTCTCTTTAATTCAGTGAAGGCAGTTTGAGCCTTCTCGTTCCAATTGAAGGGATGTTTTTTACTGTTAAGTTGATTGAGAGGGTGAGCTATCTCAGAGTAGTTTTTAATAAATTTTCTGTAGAAGTTGGCGAACCCTAGAAATCGCTGTAATTCTTTTACTGTAGAGGGAACAGGCCAGTTGATAATACAATCGACTTTTGAATTATCCATACCTATTGAATGAGGGGAGATGACATAACCTAAGAAGGTTATTTCTTTGACGTGAAAAACACATTTTTCGGGTTTAGCGAATAATTTGTGAGTTCTGAGTCTTGATAACACCCATCTGACATGTTTTCTATGTTCCTCAGGAGTGTTGGAGTATATGAGAATATCATCTAAATAAATGATGACACAGACGTCCAATAGGTCTCTAAAGATATGATTTATGAAATGTTGAAAAGTTGCAGGGGCGTTGCAGAGGCCAAAAGGCATCACCAGATATTCGAAGAGGCCATATCTTGTTCGGAAAGCAGTTTTCCATTCATCATTAGCCTTTATCCTGATGAGATTATATGCCCCGCGAAGGTCAAGCTTGGTGTAGATGGTAGCAGTTTTCAATCGTTCAACCAGTTCATTGATGAGGGGAAGAGGATAACGATTTTTAACTGTTATTTTGTTTAACCCCTTAAGGACACATGACATGTGTGACATGTCATGATTCCCTTTTATTCCAGAAGTTTGGTCCTTAAGGGGTTAAGGCTCTGTAATCAATGATAGGACGTATAGTCTGGTCTTTGTTTCTTACGAAAAACATACTTGAGGCAGCAGGTGAACTAGAGGGTCTAATGAACCCTTTCCGTAGGTTTTCATCTAGATATTCTTTGAGAATTTGTAATTCAGCCTCAGAGAGAGGGTAGATGTGCCCAAAGGGTACTGGGGCACCAGGTATGAGGTCTATAGGACAATCGTAGGAACGATGAGGCGGGAGCGTTTCAGCTTCTTTTTTACTGAAGACATCTGAAAAGTCTGAATAACAAGAAGGTATGGTTGGTTCTTTGGATATTTGAAGAATAGGAATTTGCTGTAAACATGTTTCTTTACAATAATGTGAGTTAAAGGGGATAGAGAAAGGAGACCATGAAATTTGAGGGTTGTGGTTCCTTAACCAATTGATCCCTATTATAACGGGATAGAGAGGTGATGGAATAACATCAAATACTAGAAATTCAGTATGAATATGATTGGTGGTTACCTTTAGAGGGATGGTTTCATGAAGAATCGGTCCCGAGGAGATAAAGGAGCCGTCAATCACTTTAATAGGAACAGAAATGGCTTTTTGAACACAAGGAATTTTATTCTTTGTTACAAAGGTTGAATCGATGAATACTCCATGTGCACCAGAATCGATGAGAGCTTCAGTCACAATTCTCACCTTATCCCACTGTATTACAAGGGATACAGGTGTGAACGGAGTGGTCGATGTTGAGGGGAGTGCACTGAAGATCGCAGAGGTATAGGCTTGTCTACCGGCCTTTGTCCGTTTTAATAAGGGACAATCAGAGACCAGATGATCTTGAGAGGCACAATACATGCATAGGTTTAATTGACGTCTTCGGTTCTTTTCTGCAGGAGTGAGAGGACTTCTTATTACCCCTATTTCCATAGGTTCACTTGGTAAGGAAGTCTTTTCTGGAGCTTTTGAGGGAGTAAAATGTCTTCGGTCTTTAGAATGAAAAAGGGCTTTTTCTGCCTTTCTTTCTCTTAATCTTCTGTCAATGCTGATTGATAAGTGAATTAGAGCGTTCAAAGTAGTAGGGAGTTCTGTTCTAGACAGTTCATCTTTTACAGCTTCAGACAAACCAATTCGAAATTGGTTGCGCAATGTGATGTCATTCCATTGCGTTTCTACAGCCCATCTTTTAAATTCAGCAATGTAATCTTCAACAGGTCTATTTCTTTGCTGTAGTGTTCTGATTGTTAAATCAGCTGTAGCTTGTTTGTTAGGATCTTCATAGAGAAGAGACATGGCTTCAAAAAATTCATCCAGTGAGTCTAAGATGGGGTCGTCGTTTTCCAGAAAGGAATGGGCCCATGACATAGGTTCACCTCTTAGAAAGGAAATAACCGAACAAACTTTAGTTCTTTCTGTAGGATAAGATCGAGGTTTCAAAGCAATTAATAGTTTGCAGGTGTTGAGGAACTCCCTGTATTTTGAACGATCTCCAGAGAACTTTTCTGGGTTACATACAGCAGGATCACTAGCCGAGGGCAGAACAGTATGAGGAGTATGAGTTTGTAGATCTCTGACATAAGTGAGAATTCTTTCGTTGGTAACTTGCAGGTCTTGCACACCTTGGGCTAGTGTATCAACTCTTAGATTCAGCGTAGTTATAGTAGAATCGAAATCTGCTGGATCCATTACAATGGCTGGATTATTCTGTCACGTCTAAACATTTGTTATGAAGGAACACAACTGCAGATTTCTTATAGTTTGAATATTTATTATAAAAAGTAAAAGGTATTGACTTTAATTCCAATTTACAGGTACTGTAGCTTTAAGTAATAAACGATAACTGAAGTCCACAATTATATGCACTGTAGCTTTAAGGAGTAAACGATAGTAAATTGCAGATACTGAATCAAATAAAGTCTCTTAGTAGAATTAACGGTTTAGGTGATAAGTAGTTACAATAGCTGTTCCATAACTTTAACAGAAGCAAGACTGATGCAGATAACTGATATGCAGTATGAGTTGAAGTTAGCTGTAACAGGGTTGGTTTTACCGAAGGACTTTGGAGACAGGTAATAACAGCTTTTAGATGCAACGCTTATCACATTGGTTTTACTTAGCTTCCAGCACATAGAACACTGGTTCCCGAGATCTCCTCAGAGACGGATGAAGAGTGTTTAAGCTTTAGTCGTGGATGAGGAGAGGTGAAGGGAACTTTGCAGAGACTTTCAGTCCGGTCTGGTAGCAGAGGCTTTCACAACGAAGTTGTACCGGTTGGTAGGTACGGGACGTAGTTTAATAATCCAGCGTCGATCAGCTGGTGCGGTCAGATTAAATAGGCAGACCGTGTCATAAAGAGGTGTGGCTAGGCTCCGTGGAACCAGGAAGTAAGGGAATACCGTAATTAAGGCATGACAGTATCCCCTCCTTAATGAGCAACCTCTGGGTGCTATTGACTTGGCTTAGCAGGGTAACGTTTGTGAAATCTGGAAATTAATTTGTCAGCATGAACGTCAGAGGAGTTTTCCCATGTATCTTCATCAATTCCATATCCTTTCCATCTGATGAGGTATTGTAAGGAGCCACGATGGATCCTTGAATCCAGTATACTTTGAATTTCGTATTCTTCTTCACCCTGGACCAATATGGGATCAGGAGAAGTTGTGACATTTCTTTGGAAAGGGTCAGGATGATGAGGCTTCAACAAGGACACATGAAAAACAGGATGTAGCTTTAAAGTTGGGGGAAGTTTCAATTTAACAACATTACGGTTGATAACCGATATTATTGGAAAAGGACCAAGGAAAAGAGAACTTAACTTCTTTGATGGACGATTTGTAGAGATGTTCTTTGAGGAAAGCCAGACAAGATCACCGATTTTATAAGAAGGTGAAGGTTGTCTTTTTGTATCAAAAAACTTCTTTTGATTGGAGGAGGCCAATTCTAGATTCTCATGCAATTTCTTGAATAAAGAGGACATATGAGAAATTTGATTCGAATCAGAGAGATTAGATGAAGAAATTGTCTGAGCAGGAAAAGAGGAAGGATGAAATCCATAATTGAATAAAAATTGAGTCATTTTACTGCTGGTATGAAAAGAGTTATTGTATGCGAATTCTGCCATAGGTAACCAAGTTATCCAATCGTCTTGTAAGTGAGAACAATAACATCGTAGATATTGTTCTAAGCATTGGTTGACTCTTTCAGTTTGTCCATCTGTTTGAGGATGATATGCAGATGATAGTTTACGTTGGATATGAAGAGTGGCACATAATGCATTCCAAAATTTGGAGGTAAACTGAGTTCCTCGGTCTGAAATGATTTCGTCTGGCAGTCCGTGAAGTTTAACTATGTTATCAAGAAATATTTTCGAAAGTTCAGAGGATGTGGGTAACTTCTTTAAAGGAATGAAATGAGACATTTTCGTGAAGCGGTCTACCACCACTAAAATGGTGGTATGATGATGAGAAGGAGGTAATTCTACCAGAAAATCCATAGAAATGGATTGCCAAGGTCGTTCAGGAATTGGTAATTTCAATAATTGACCAAATGGTTGATGATGGACATGTTTTGATCTTTGGCATACAGAACAAGATTTGACATAAGATTCAATAGTTTGGTCTTGACGAGGCCACCAATAGTATCTTTTAGACAATTCAAGGGTCTTTTTTATACCTGGATGACCTGCCAGAGGAGAATCATGAATGAATTCGAGTACTTTAATTCTGAAAGAGGGAGGTACGTAAATCCGGTCTTTGAAATAGTAGAGACCGTTTTTCTTGGATAATTTCATTGATTTAGGAAGTTCGAGAGCATCTTCACTGAGATCTTTAATGTCATCAATAAGAGAAGATAAGATTCCAATGATTTTAGGCGAAGGAGGTTCAATTTCAGTGTCCTTATGGATCCTGGAAAGGGCATCAGCCTTTTTGTTTCTGGACCCAGGTCTAAAGACGATTTGGAAGTTGAACCGGGAAAAAAAGAGATTCCATCTTACTTGTCGAGCAGACAGTGTTTTATTGGAGTGAAGATATTCGAGATTTTTATGGTCAGTATAAATGATTAAAGAGTTCCGAGCGCCTTCAAGAAGGTGTCTCCAGGTTTCTAAAGCCACTTTGATACTTAGTAATTCTTTTTCTCCTGTAGGATAATTCTTTTCGGCAGGAGATAATGATCGTGAGAAGAAGGCGACAGGATGAAGAGGTTCTTGAGGAGTTTTATGTTGAGAGAGGACAGCTCCAATTGCAACTTCCGAAGCATCCGTTTCAAGGACATAAAGATATGAAGGATTTAGAAGTTGAAGAATAGGAGCTGTTGTAAACTTTCTCTTTAATTCAGTGAAGGCAGTTTGAGCCTTCTCGTTCCAATTGAAGGGATGTTTTTTACTGTTAAGTTGATTGAGAGGGTGAGCTATCTCAGAGTAGTTTTTAATAAATTTTCTGTAGAAGTTGGCGAACCCTAGAAATCGCTGTAATTCTTTTACTGTAGAGGGAACAGGCCAGTTGATAATACAATCGACTTTTGAATTATCCATACCTATTGAATGAGGGGAGATGACATAACCTAAGAAGGTTATTTCTTTGACGTGAAAAACACATTTTTCGGGTTTAGCGAATAATTTGTGAGTTCTGAGTCTTGATAACACCCATCTGACATGTTTTCTATGTTCCTCAGGAGTGTTGGAGTATATGAGAATATCATCTAAATAAATGATGACACAGACGTCCAATAGGTCTCTAAAGATATGATTTATGAAATGTTGAAAAGTTGCAGGGGCGTTGCAGAGGCCAAAAGGCATCACCAGATATTCGAAGAGGCCATATCTTGTTCGGAAAGCAGTTTTCCATTCATCATTAGCCTTTATCCTGATGAGATTATATGCCCCGCGAAGGTCAAGCTTGGTGTAGATGGTAGCAGTTTTCAATCGTTCAACCAGTTCATTGATGAGGGGAAGAGGATAACGATTTTTAACTGTTATTTTGTTTAACCCCTTAAGGACACATGACATGTGTGACATGTCATGATTCCCTTTTATTCCAGAAGTTTGGTCCTTAAGGGGTTAAGGCTCTGTAATCAATGATAGGACGTATAGTCTGGTCTTTGTTTCTTACGAAAAACATACTTGAGGCAGCAGGTGAACTAGAGGGTCTAATGAACCCTTTCCGTAGGTTTTCATCTAGATATTCTTTGAGAATTTGTAATTCAGCCTCAGAGAGAGGGTAGATGTGCCCAAAGGGTACTGGGGCACCAGGTATGAGGTCTATAGGACAATCGTAGGAACGATGAGGCGGGAGCGTTTCAGCTTCTTTTTTACTGAAGACATCTGAAAAGTCTGAATAACAAGAAGGTATGGTTGGTTCTTTGGAGATTTGAAGAATAGGAATTTGCTGTAAACATGTTTCTTTACAATAATGTGAGTTAAAGGGGATAGAGAAAGGAGACCATGAAATTTGAGGGTTGTGGTTCCTTAACCAATTGATCCCTATTATAACGGGATAGAGAGGTGATGGAATAACATCAAATACTAGAAATTCAGTATGAATATGATTGGTGGTTACCTTTAGAGGGATGGTTTCATGAAGAATCGGTCCCGAGGAGATAAAGGAGCCGTCAATCACTTTAATAGGAACAGAAATGGCTTTTTGAACACAAGGAATTTTATTCTTTGTTACAAAGGTTGAATCGATGAATACTCCATGTGCACCAGAATCGATGAGAGCTTCAGTCACAATTCTCACCTTATCCCACTGTATTACAAGGGATACAGGTGTGAACGGAGTGGTCGATGTTGAGGGGAGTGCACTGAAGATCGCAGAGGTATAGGCTTGTCTACCGGCCTTTGTCCGTTTTAATAAGGGACAATCAGAGACCAGATGATCTTGAGAGGCACAATACATGCATAGGTTTAATTGACGTCTTCGGTTCTTTTCTGCAGGAGTGAGAGGACTTCTTATTACCCCTATTTCCATAGGTTCACTTGGTAAGGAAGTCTTTTCTGGAGCTTTTGAGGGAGTAAAATGTCTTCGGTCTTTAGAATGAAAAAGGGCTTTTTCTGCCTTTCTTTCTCTTAATCTTCTGTCAATGCTGATTGATAAGTGAATTAGAGCGTTCAAAGTAGTAGGGAGTTCTGTTCTAGACAGTTCATCTTTTACAGCTTCAGACAAACCAATTCGAAATTGGTTGCGCAATGTGATGTCATTCCATTGCGTTTCTACAGCCCATCTTTTAAATTCAGCAATGTAATCTTCAACAGGTCTATTTCTTTGCTGTAGTGTTCTGATTGTTAAATCAGCTGTAGCTTGTTTGTTAGGATCTTCATAGAGAAGAGACATGGCTTCAAAAAATTCATCCAGTGAGTCTAAGATGGGGTCGTCGTTTTCCAGAAAGGAATGGGCCCATGACATAGGTTCACCTCTTAGAAAGGAAATAACCGAACAAACTTTAGTTCTTTCTGTAGGATAAGATCGAGGTTTCAAAGCAATTAATAGTTTGCAGGTGTTGAGGAACTCCCTGTATTTTGAACGATCTCCAGAGAACTTTTCTGGGTTACATACAGCAGGATCACTAGCCGAGGGCAGAACAGTATGAGGAGTATGAGTTTGTAGATCTCTGACATAAGTGAGAATTCTTTCGTTGGTAACTTGCAGGTCTTGCACACCTTGGGCTAGTGTATCAACTCTTAGATTCAGCGTAGTTATAGTAGAATCGAAATCTGCTGGATCCATTACAATGGCTGGATTATTCTGTCACGTCTAAACATTTGTTATGAAGGAACACAACTGCAGATTTCTTATAGTTTGAATATTTATTCTAAAAAGTAAAAGGTATTGACTTTAATTCCAATTTACAGGTACTGTAGCTTTAAGTAATAAACGATAACTAAAGTCCACAGTTATAGGCACTGTAGCTTTAAGTAGTAAACGATAACTGAAGTCCACAATTATAGGCACTGTAGCTTTAAGTAGTAAACGATAACTGAAGTCCACAATTATAGGCACTGTAGCTTTAAGGAGTAAACGATAACTGAAGTCCACAATTATATGCACTGTAGCTTTAAGGAGTAAACGATAGTAAATTGCAGATACTGAATCAAATAAAGTCTCTTAGTAGAATTAACGGTTTAGGTGATAAGTAGTTACAATAGCTGTTCCATAACTTTAACAGAAGCAAGACTGATGCAGATAACTGATATGCAGTATGAGTTGAAGTTAGCTGTAACAGGGTTGGTTTTACCGAAGGACTTTGGAGACAGGTAATAACAGCTTTTAGATGCAACGCTTATCACATTGGTTTTACTTAGCTTCCGGCACATAGAACACTGGTTCCCGAGATCTCCTCAGAGACGGATGAAGAGTGTTTAAGCTTTAGTCGTGGATGAGGAGAGGTGAAGGGAACTTTGCAGAGACTTTCAGTCCGGTCTGGTAGCAGAGGCTTTCACAACGAAGTTGTACCGGTTGGTAGGTACGGGACGTAGTTTAATAATCCAGCGTCGATCAGGTGGTGCGGTCAGATTAAATAGGCAGACCGTGTCATAAAGAGGTGTGGCTAGGCTCCGTGGAACCAGGAAGTAAGGGAATACCGTAATTAAGGCATGACAGTAGCACAGATAAACACACTGACATGAAAACACACACCTTGACATACAGATGCACATACACATACACAGATTTGTGCACACACACATACACACACACACACACACACACTAACACAGATACATACAAAAGCACACTGACATGTACACACACACACACACACAAGCACACTGACAAATATATATACACACACATACACACACACACACACACACACCTTGTGTGACTGTAATAAGGCCACACATTCAAGAGTATGTAAACTTTTGATCAGGACCATTTGGGTGATTTCTGTTATCATTATGATTTAAAAAGGAGCAAAACAGCTATGTTATAATAAATGGCTTCATATGATCACTATCCTTCAACACACAGAAGCACACTGACATATATGCACACAGACACACACAGATGCACACTGGTTATATACACACACACACACACTGACATATATACACACAAATACACACACACCTTGACATACACACTCACATGACGTGAGAGGCTGTCACTTCCTCCCAGCCTGCTGACACTTCAGGGGCCCAACCTTATAGGGCTGCGGCACCCGAAAGGGCCCCTGATCAGCAGTAATGTCCCGGTGGTATAATCCTTGGGACGCCACGGCACACAGTTTGGGAACCGTTGCTCTAGACCTTTTATGACTTTGTAAATATCTTTACTATAATTTGATTTCTTCTTTCTTGCTGAATTATCTGTCATTAGGGACATGGCATATAGCATAATTTCCCACTCTTGTCAGATAGGCCTGCACAAGCTTGAAAATTAGGCCACTTCCCTGTCTTGACGATATCTGATATGCAACGATATGAGGGACCTTATTCATTTATTTTAGATTGCTTTCCTGCTAATTTATTATATTTGCAATGGCCTGAAGTGACTGTGCAGAAGAATGCAAATTGTCTGCCAGTATTTTCTGATAACATGCTGTATTCCTCTTGCCATCAATTTGTACAAGATTCCTGTGCCTTTAGAGCTCCCACACTCCCAAAACACCAGATATTGGTTTGTTTTTTAATAAAAAAAAAAAAATTACTTTCATATCCACCCTGCCTGTTTACCCTTGCCTGGGAGGAGAGACATTTCCTGCAATCCCTGGTGGTCCGGTGGAGAAGCCCTGATGGTCCCAGTGGTGAGAGTGAACTCTAGCAGCCTCAGGAGCCGCTAGAGTTCACTCTCGCGAGATTCGGAGCATTGACGTAGTAAGCACGGCAATGCTCCAAGCTCACGAGAGGAGAACATGGCGGAGTCCCTCCCTCTCTTGCCGGCTGCCACATTACAGTGCTAGCAGGCCTGATTTCCCCTCCGGTCCTGCAGAGTCAGCTGGGGAGAGGGTGGCACAGTCTTGTGGCGCCCCTGTGTGTCTGCCCTGGGGCACCGCGGTACACAGTTTGGGAACCCCTGTATTATTAGATAGTCTGTGTTGGATTCTTTTTTCAGAGAAAGGGCTTACCCTGCTTACTGAATAGAATTTTCCCACAGACTTCCATGGTGGCATTGCTATTCAGTAAGCAGAGTATACCCTTAGTTTAATAAAATAATTGTAGCTTATTCTTGTTTTTAGCGGCACAAATAATCTTCATTTTAATAATGAGGGGAGGAGAATATTTGTATTCTTTCTTTACTGCACCTCCATATAGCAGCAAAAAATAAACAATAACAGAAACAACCAATCACAAACAAAGAGATTTCAATAAAGGACAGTGTCACTGAGTTCACCTCCTCTTTCTTTGTTGTGAGTAAGTGCAATCTGAGAAGATATAGTCCAAAAAACAAGAACATCTTATGATAAGCTCTGGGGCCTCTGGGTCCAAATCGGCAAGTGAAGCAGCCCTGTGGTCTACCAGCCCATCCAAAAACATCCCAGAGGGTGAGAGCCAAAAAACTTTCCTAAGGCATTTTTATGAGTTTTATTTAATGTTGAAAATATACTTACATGTTTTTGGAGCTCTTTTTAAAAAGAGTTCTTCGAAAAGCATACCGCATACTTGAGGGCCAAGCTGTCAGGATTACAAATTGATCCAGCACGCAGAACTGTGTCACACCTAGGACTAAGGATAATGTATAACCGGACCTTAGAATGGCCGAACTTAATGTATCCAAGAATAGTCAAAATACTTGCCGAGGTCAGGAACACAGAATCAGACACAACGATGAGATCAGGATGAAACCACAACAGGGCAATGAGTAAAAGGAGAATCGGGTTTAATACTCCTCCTATGGATCCAATTGGCTGTAACCAGTCTTTGACCCCAAAAGCAATTACCAGGTTTACATGTGCATGATTGCTGCTTGGCACAATTTTTCCTGTCAGGACGGTAATGCTGCTCGGCACAACTTTTCCTGTCAGGACGGTAAATTTCATTAACCACATTTTTATGTGCGGATGAATACGTGACATTACCACCACCTGAAGACCGCCCACCAGGCGGTTAGTTTGAGAGGAAACCTGGCATGACAACAACAAATTTTACGGCCAGCATGGCTATCAGAAGCCGAAACCCAAGAACAGTCAGCAGGCCCATACCTCCTCCAATCAACCAAATACTGTAAGGAACCATGAGAAAACCTGGAATCAATGATGGAGGAGACTTCGTACTGCTCCTGTCCAGAAACAAGCAAAGGAGGAGGGGTAACAACTGGACTTGTGTACCGATTGCAAACAAGTGGTTTGAGCAAGAACACATGAAAAGTATTAGGTATACATAAGGATGCTGGAAGGGCCAGATAATAAGAAACAGGGTTGATTCTCCTAACCACACAAAAAAGGACTAACTATCCTTGGAGCAAACTTCATGCTGGGTACCTTCAACCTGATTTTGCGTGAGGATAACCAAACCCGATCATCCACCTGGTAAACTGGATTGGCACTCTGTCATTTATCCGCATGAAACCTAAAGCAAGCAGCTGCAGTTTCAAGAGCGGAGTGAACCTTAGTCCAGGTATCACAAATAGAAGTAAGGTGATTATCCAGAGTAGGGATTGCCATATCAGAAAACACAGCAGGGAGAAAAGCAGGGTAAAGACCCATATTGACAAAAAACGTACTATGCCCAGATGAGTTATGGTTAGCGTTATTCCTTGCAAATTCGGCTCAGGACAATAATTCAGCCCAGCTAAACTGTGCACTCTTCACGATGCAACATAAATACAGCTGAAGTGATTGGTTAGCTCTTTCAGCTGTACTATTAGTTTAGGGATGGTAAGCAGAGGAAAATGACAATTCAATGCCCAACTGTTTTTTGAATGCCCTCCAGAACTGTGACACAAATGGGGAACCCCTGTCAGACACAATTTTTTGAGGAATACCATGTAGCCTGGCAATATCGCGGATAAATATGTGCACCAGGTCCTGAGACAAAGGCAATTTTTTAAGTCGAGTAAAGTGTGCCATTTTGGAAAAATGGTCAGCTACCATGAGGATGGTTGTATACCCATTGGAACTAGGCAGTTCAACAATGAAATCCATCGATAAATGAGACCATGGGATACTGGGTATAGGAAGTGGCTGTAACAATCCACACTGAAGTTTATGAGGAACCTTTGAAACTGCACAGACAGAGCAGGCTTCTACATAATCTTTAATATCCCTCCTGAGTGACTCCCACCAAAATGACCTCGAAGTGGCGGATACAGTTTTATTAATACCCGGATGCCCAGCGATCACATTGTCAAAGAAAACCTTCAGCACCCGTTGCCTGTCAGGCAATGGAATAAACAATTTATCTTGAGGTTTGTTGCAAGGTGCCTGGGGCTGAGCCGCCATGATAGCACGGAGCAAAGGGGACGATAAAGATGCAATAATGCACTCAGGAGAAATAATAGGGGATGTCTCTTATTCTAGATCTGATTCAACGTCAAATTGCCTAGACAAGGCGTCAGCTTTAACGTTCTTAGAACTGGGTCTGTAGGTGATAATAAAGTTAAAGCAAGACAAAAATAATGACCATCTAGCTAGTCTAGAAGACAGTCGTTTGGCATCCCCAATATATGCCAGGTTCTTGTGATCAGTAATAATCAGAATGGGATCCTTCTAACCCTCCAAAAGATGTTGCCATTCCTTAATCGCTAGTATGATGGCTAACAGTTATTACCAATGTCATAGTTACGCTCGGCAGGAGACAAATGTCTGGAGAAGTAACCACAAGGATGCAAAGGGGCACCCTGACTCTCTCTCTGAGAAAGAACAGCCCAGACCCCTGTCTCGGAGGCATCAATCTCAAGTAGGATAGATTTACTAGTGTCAGGATGTCTTAATATGTCAGCAGATGCGAACATTTGTTTAAGAAGCTCAAAAGCCTCTTTAGCTTCTTTAGGCCATATAGTACAATTAGCCCCCTTGTGTGTCATATTGGTGATGGGGGCTATTACGGAAGACAAACCTTTGATAAATCTCCTATAATAGTTAGAGAAACCAAAAAATCCTTTGGATGGCTTTTAACCCATTGGGTAATGGCCAGTGTAGAACAGCCTCTAGTTTGCGAGGATCCATTTGGAAACCAGAGGCAGAAATATTATGCCCCAAAAACGGAACCTCATGCTGATCAAATATGCATTTCTCAAAATTACAATAAAGTCCATTTCAAGCAATGTTTGTAATACTTGTTTAACATGTTCACGATGAGTCTGGGTTCTTATCTATATGTAGAGTGTGGTGTAGCATCTAATATTATCTTATTCGATTGGATATTTTAACTTTCTGTATAAAAGTCCTTAGTGCAGGCCTTACCTGCAAAGGGTGCTTTAGTGAATTTGGAATTACTGTTCAGCCCAATGCAATCATCACCATCTGAACCTTCTGTCAGTCATTTACCCAAGATAATTACAAAATAAAAAAGGGGGGGGGGGGGGAAGCATGCATATCTAAAACTAAAAGTGAAAATCTGCACCTTGTGATTCAAACCATAAAAATGGTCGCCGAGGAAAAAGCCTGCAGAGAATTGGAGAGGAAAGCAGGATTGGAGTAAAAGTGAGTAGATGTTCTCATAGTAGAGTCGGCAGCAAGAAGAGGGAAATGTTTAATATGGGTATGTAAAACAACCAAAATAGAGGGTAATAGAGAAAGATAGGGGGAAGTTGTCCACTTGAGGAGGGGGCAGGCGATGAATAGAAGAGAACATGTAGATGAAGTAACAAATTAACTAAGAAATGAAAAATACAATTTATAATAAAATAATGAATTTGATGAAGAAAAAACAGTATAAATGTTGATACGTAGAGTAGCTATGCAGAAGCAATACTGTGACCTGATTCTGGAGGTGAGTAGCAAAGAAAGAAGTGACACTGCATTTTATTGACATGTTTGTTTTGATTGGTTGTTACTGTAAATATTTGCTGCAATATGGAGGTGCAGTAAAGAGAGAATTGATTCATATGAGCCTTCTGTCATGTCATAAAATTAAACCATATGATGGTAATGCTAGATATGGAGATTCCACTGCAAATCTTACATAACATTCGTGATTTGATAACCTCCAATGCAAAATAGCATAAAAGAAAGTTAGGGCACTATAACAAATTCCACTGCAATGGCGAACCTGTACATTGTATTTTTGGACATTCAATCATTCACTCAACAGCAACTTCAAACCTCACAGAAATCAATAGGAATTCAAGTACCTCACCTAGGTAAAAATAACAAGGATTTAGTTACAGTATTAGATCATACAATGCATAAGTCTGCCACGACACCAATCTACCCTAGTGGTTAAAATCTGTGATCTTTGAAGATGCTGGATCTTGTACATTGAATTAAATTGCCCCAGTAGCACCTGTACAGTGTTATGTATGTTCAGGTGAGTGCAGCCCTTGGTTTAATATTTATTTGTGTGTGCATATATACCAATGCAAAAAATAAACACACTCACTGGATTCCAAAATGTCAAATCGTGTTTATAATTTGCAAACAAAATCAACGTTTCAACCTCTCAGTCTTTATTTTGAGAATATAATTTCAGCACTGTGCAGCACCTTGGTACTTTTTTGATCTTGTGACTTTTGAGGTAGAGTGCCAGACTTTTTACTTTGTCAGAAGTATTTGTTTTTATATATATATACACAATCTATCATCCTATATGAGATACAATATATTGAGTATTATTATACTAATTACACCTAAAGTTATACTTTAACATTTTATATATTTTTTCTTCCTAAAATTGACTATATTTTAATAATAATGTTTCAAGAACACACTTAAAATGTAATCAATGAAATCCAAGCCTTTCCTTGGGAGTTAATTGATTGTTCCTGGCACTGTCAGCTAATGTTTTTGGAAAATAAAAGAAACATTTCAAAAAGTCTTGCATTACACATTTTAGACATGCGCCTTTTAACCCCTTAAGGACCAAACTTCTGGAATAAAAGGGAATCATGACATGTCACACATGTCCTGTGTCCTTAAGGGGTTAAAAAGCAATATGTTTTTAATCGATAAACTAATTAAAATATTCCAGTGTGGTTTTTATTAAGTATTTTTGAAAATGTTCTTCTTTGAACCTTTTTTCTCTCGGAAGAAATTTATGGTGAAATTGTCATTGTATAAAATTTTAAAAACTGCCATTACTCTTGAAAATTCTTAAACATATTCATCAACTGTTTTGTTGATTAAAACAATGAAAAATATTTAAAGCGTTACTATTGCTACTGAAAGTTTTGCACAACCCAATAGGAAATAAAATATTGGTGGTGTGTTGTGCTTTTATTTTTCTAAACTAATCAGTAGTTTTACTTTTTTTTTATTTTATTTTTTTATATACAAGGCATTCCGGCAGTCCTGGCACAGCCAAGACTCTTTATGTAAATTAATATTGCAGTGTAGTATGTGCTAGTACAGCACTATTGAAGGAATGACTAGTGCTCATTTGGCATTTCTGTGCAGTTGCCCGTATGCATCTGAATATGCCTGGAGCATCATGCGATAACAGTATCACCTTGAACGCGGAAGGGTAACAAATATATTTTTATCCTTACCTCTGCAGCATCACTAACCCCAGTAAATTCTCCAATAACATATCTGAGATGAAAGTACTAGAGATGGTTAATTCCAGAGAAATTACTTTTCTGTTTTAACCTGAATTTCCTACTGAGCATCATTTTTGTCATTTGCAATATCAGCCTTCTACTTTAGTCAAGTTTCAGAGATTCTTCAAAGTATATTGAAACCCCTTTCAAACCCTGCCCCCCACTTTGCAAGTGGGTGTTATTACTATTGTCATTACAACTTTGGCCTTCCTGCACAGTTAACTGTTAACCAAGTAAGTTTAATAACATTCACTTTATCTTCAGATCACAAACAACACAATAAATTAAGATGTATCCTATTATTGGGAATAACGTGGAATATAATGTAGAACATCACCAATCAGCGGTTGGTATAACGCAGAAGGAGCTTACTTTTGTGGTGAGGTTATTAAGCTGTATACATAGAGCTGATCAGGGGGCAGATCCAGAACCTTATCTCTGGAATTGCACTGGTAGATTATTTAAAAGTCCAATCCAGGCACAATAACCACTACAGTTCGCTGTATTGGTTATGAGTCCAGGAGTTTAATTACATCCAATTGTGTAAGAACAGTTTGACAACTTACTAGGGGTCTGCCGGGATTGAGGCTGTAGCAGAGGATTGGGTTTGTATTAGGGGATAGGGGAAGTAGTGTGCATGTGTGCGACAAGTGCAATGTGTGTGGTGCAGTGTGTGTGATGGATGCCGTGTGTGAGGGGTGCAGTGTGTGTGAGGTTGACAGTTTATGTGAGGGGTGTGTGGGAGTGCAGTGTGCAGTGTGTATGTGAGGTGCAGTGTGTGTGAGGGGTGCAGTGTGTGTGTGTGTGAGGGGTGCACACATACATATATATATTTACAGCTATAGAGTGTAAGCTTGTTTGAGCAGGGCCCTCTTCAACCTATCGTTCCTGTAAGTTTTCTTGTAATTGTCCTATTTATAGTTAAATCCCCCCTCTCATAATATTGTAAAGCGCTACGGAATATGTTGGCGCTATAAAAACGGCGATAATAAAATACCTTTTTTTTTATTTTTATTAAACATAAATAGAACTTCTTACCTATGCCCAGGGAGGTGGGACATTACAAGGCAAGCCCTGTTAGTCATAGTTGGGAGTGAACTCTATCCAGCAGCTCCTGGGGCTAGAGTTAAAGGGTCCTTTCCATCTCCTGCTGGCTGCATAGCAAAGTGCCTGATCCAGATAATAATTCGAAAATAATACAAAGTAAAGCTGAAGATATGTAATAACAACCAATAGCATTTGACGAAGCCAAAAACAATTTACTCTCCTGACATAAGCACAGTCATTCCATTTCTCAACCTCCAGCTAAACTATATTATATGTTAGATCAAACTAAGATGTAGATGCCTATAGTGCATCTAACATGGTTATTCACTCCAGGGGAATTCAAAGTGAAATTCAAACTTAAGATCAGAGTAGCTAAATTGGAAACACAATTGACTTAGAGACTGTTTCTAGTTCGGCTAAATTAAATTAAAATTCACCTTAAATTCTCACTTTTGTGAATCATCCTTTATTTAGCTTGCAATATATTTTTGGGCAGCTGCATAAATTCTGCTTTTAATGTTTAATTTTACAAAGTAACAAAGAAAGCTCCAAAATTTATGGAAAAAAATTGAAAGTGATTGTTCCACTCATTATTTTCTTTAAGGGACACTGTAGGCAGGGCCGGTGCAAGGATTTCTGCTGCCCTAGGCCAGGGGTCTTTAAACTGTGGCCCTCCAGATGTTGCTGAACTACAACTTCCATGATTCTTTTAATTACACAGATAGCCAGAGAATCATGGGGCTTGTAGTTCAGCAACATCTGGAGAGACGGAGTTTGAGGACCCCTGCCCTAGGCAAATATCCATTTTGCTGCCCCCTCATGAAAGAAAATACAATCTCAGAGAGGTTTGTTCACTAAACTCTGAATTGCAGTGAGTTGAAAGTCACAGCTGAACTGTGACTGTGGCCAAATTGGAGAATTCTTCTAGATCAGCTATTTTGGCTAAAATTTGCCATATGGTTTCCAACACACACTGCCTAATACCTACATCCATACAAACATAGTGCTTAAAACATGCATCCATATACACCTACTGGTTAAAGGGACATTATAGTCACCAGAACAACTACAACTTAATCCCTTAAGGACCAAACCTCTGGAATAAAAGGGAATCATGACATGTCACACATGTCATGTGTCCTTAAGGGGTTAATGTAGTTGTTCTAGTGAGTATAATAGCTCCCTTCAGGCATTTTCATGTAAACACTGCCTTTTCAGAGAAAAGGCAGTGTTTACATTGCCCTTAGGGACACCTCCAAGTGGCCACTCCTCAGATGGTTACTGGAGGGGCTTTCTGGCTCAGGGCTGCACAGTAAGCAGCCTTGCCGTTAAGCATCCCCACGCTCTGCATGGAGACGCTGAATTTTCCTCATAGAGATGCATTGATTCATGGCATCTCTATGAGGAGGTGCTAATTGGCCAAAACGGTGTTTGACCCCGCCGCCTTGCCAATTTCAGCCAATCCATTGGATTGGCTAAAAATCAGCAATGTTGATGATGTCACTAAGGGGGCGCGGCCGGTGCCGACGGACCTATGGAGAGTTGAAAATAAGGTTAGTTTTAACCCATTCTAAGGGGGCTAAAGGGGGGGCAAGCCACCTTAATTGTGGGTTTTCACTATAGGGTCAGGAATACATATTTGTATAGTAATACCTACATCCATACACATATACTGCCTAATACATGCAGCCAACCAGGAAACCAGCCCAAGGAGACATGCAGCCCACCAGGAAACCTGTCCAAGACAGATGCAGCCTACCAGGAAACGGTTACGTCGGCTCTAACTGTAGACACCCAGACCACTTCAGCTAATTTAAGTGGTCTGGGTTCAATTTCCTTTTGCCCTTAGTACTGCAACATTAAACACTGCAGTTCCAGAGAAACGTCAATGTTTACAATGCAGCTCTAAGTCTGCCTGCAGTGGCTGTCTGCCAGAGAGCCACTAGAGGGCTTCCTGAATCGAAATGGATCTTTGGTCCAGTATCTCATGCTGGATGTCCTCACACTCTGCATGAGAACACCCAGCATCAGATTTTTCCTCATGCTTTCCTATGGGGAGGTCTGATGCATGTCGCTCATCGCTGGCCATCAGAAGGGGCAAAGCCAGGACCCAGCACCGAGGGACATCGGCTCTGGGAAAAGATGAGTAAATAAAGGGTTTTTCAATTCCCATGACAATTCAATGACATACACGTAAATATTTTTACTATGTATGATGGTAATTTAAAAGAATAATAGTAATAATTTCACCAAACTGCAGTGTTCTTTGAAATCTATCACTTTGCTTATTCATCATATTTGGTGTCATTCGTCTTATAATTTCCATGTGCAGGGTGAATTGCCACGGAGTGCGAAAACTGCAGCAGCTGTGTGTTTTCTATGAACTGTTTTCTGTGACTAAATATAAAAGCATATCAGCTGCAACAGTATTCAGAGATATTGATGACTTACACTAGTGTGAAACTAGAGAAGCATAACAGCTGGAGGATGGAGGGCAGTTAGGGTGAAACCAGGATAACACAATATCTATTAAAGGGAAAGAAGGTAAAACTGAGTAAATAAAAAAAAAATATTAAAATGTTTAGTAATTAAAAATGGTAATTATATATCTTGAAATTCCTGAGGATATTATAGAAATATATTTCATTGTTTACCTATTTTTGCAGCCATATTATTAAGCACTTGGGACTTTTAAAGCACCGAAGACTACAGTGCTTCCAAGTTATCGAGCGGAACTTCTAAAGGGATGACATCTCATAGGGCAACAGCTTAGTCAACCTGTGTTTCAACCATAGGAGGCTTCTTCTGACATTTTCTGATCAATGTGGTTTTCGAGCATTTAAACATGCATAAGAATTTAAGTAAATAGTTTCTACAAATAAAGAGAAGTAAAAACATGCACATAATATTAAATAAGCAAAATGTGTATGCTGAAGACACTGATTTACTCCATTAGCCTAAAATAAAAGAACTTGTTAAAATGATCATGTACACTACCATTGACATATTTTAGAGCTGTATGTAGAACACAATAACACTGTGGAGTGGATAAACAATACAAGATTGTGGCAAAACGAGCCAGGCATAAGGGAAAGGAAGATGGCAAGACTCTGTTAAAGCAGACTTACATACACAGGAGGTTCCAAATGTCCACTGGTGAATTTAATATGACCCGTTTAAATTGCGAATATTTATTTGCCTTTAGGGGGTTGCTAGAATCCTACCTAAAGCAAAATGTATTACCTGTTATTTAATACTGCATTCACGGCAAATCCCCATTGCAACCTTTTGACGCCAGCCGTACTGTATCACCTCACTCCTAATCCTGTCTCTCTATTCTCTCTCCCATCACCTCCACTTAAAGCTATCTCTGTCCCACAGACCTTCAGAACTTCTATATGTCTCCCTATCCCATCTCCCTAATACACTTTTTTTTCTTTCCTTATCAAGGGCCAGATTTACATGTGAGCTGCATGTAGGCACAACATTCTAAGGCTCTCCCTGTTCCCCAACCTAAAAAAGGCAGATAAAGTATGTATAATGGATTTAATAACTGGACATTGCAGGAATAAAAACATAAAAAAAAACATATATTCATATTTCACAACTGCATATGCATAAATGTGTGCCTGTACATATCTATACTCTACTTGTAATGTATTGTGTTTAAATCTGTGGGTATAGTGAGATGCTGTTACCGTGTAAATGCATACAGTATTAATGTCCGAGTTAAAGGAAACATAGAAACATAGAAACATAGAATGTGACGGCAGATAAGAACCATTCGGCCCATCTAGTCTGCCCAGTTTTCTAAATACTTTCATTAGTCCCTGGCATTATCTTATAGTTAGGATAGCCTTATGCCTATCCCACGCATGCTTAAACTCCTTTACTGTGTTAACCTCTACCACTTCAGCTGGAAGGCTATTCCATGCATCCACTACCCTCTCAGTAAAGTAATACTTCCTGATATTATTTTTAAACCTTTGTCCTTCTAATTTTAGACTATGTCCTCTGGTTGTGGTAGTTTTTCTTCTTTTAAATATAATCTCCTCCCTTACTGTGTTGATTCCCTTTATGTATTTAAATGTTTCTATCATATCCCCCCTGTCTCGTCTTTCCACCAAGCTATACATGTTAAGATCCTTTAACCTTTCCTGGTAAGTTTTATCCTGCAATCCATGAACCAGTTTAGTAGCCCTTCTTTGAACTCTCTCTAAGGTATCAATATCCTTCTGAAGATATGGTCTCCAGTACTGTGTACAGTACTCCAAGTGAGGTCTCACCAGTGTTCTGTACAATGGCATGAGCACTTCCCTCATTCTACAGTCACTAGGAAAACTACAGCTTAATGTAGTTGTTCTAGTGAGTAGTCAGTCCCTGCAGTCCTTTCAGAGAAAAGGCTGTGTTTACCTTACAACTAGGAATACCTCTAGTGGCCACTCCTCAGTTTGATTCAGTGCATCTCTATGAGAAGAGATTTGGCTCCGCCCCATCCCCACCTTCTTGGCTTAGATCATCAGAATTGACAATCTCAGCAAATCCAATTGTGATTGGTGGAGATCGTCAATTCTGATGATGTCAGCCAATGAGGCGGATTGGGAGTGGGGCCAGGCATGAGGAGCTCCTTGCGTTGCTGGAAAAAATGTGAGTAAATCATCTAAAACAATCTAAACAATGGTTTTAGAGCTATAGTGTCAGGAATACATGTTTAGTGTTAAGACGAGGTGTTTAGTGTTAAGACGAGTAAAAGTTTGAGAGGCTTTACTAATAAAAAAACAAACAAAAAAACAAAACATTAAAATCTATTTGTTTTACTACATCTAAAATATAGCAGTCTACATAAAATCAGAAAACATATAAAAACATTATAAATTGTAATTGCATATATATGCCAACACATTTTTATGTGCATCTATCCATTTTGTCATATTTACCCCTGTGGTAGCAGCTCTGATTCTCTTTTAGCTAAATTCTAGATAATATTTCCATTGTTTTTGTAAAATTACATAAAACAATTAAAGCAATAGCTCCCTGTGTCCTGTATTCATTATGTTTATCTTAAAATGTAGTGTCTGTCTAAAGTATAATGGATATTTACAACTTAAAGAATAAAGCTATCTCATATTTCTACAAATATTTGCAGATAATATGTGTGTAAGTTCAACTGACCATTTATAAAGAAATTGTCAATCTGTTAACTTTACTGATTTGAACCTGCTCAGATCTTGCCCATCACCTTGTAGGATATTTACCATACTGCCAACTGTTTACCTATAGAATTATAATCATAATCAGATTAATGATTCTTCAAATTCACTGCTCTTTTTAGTACTAATATTGATCACACTTACTTAAAGGGACACTATAGCCACCCAGGTCACTTAATTTTAGTAAAGTAGTCTGGTTTTATGTAACAAAACTTCAATTTTGGTAAAATTCCAGAGTCCAAGCATATCTTCTCTGAGGTGGAGCTGACTCCAGGAACAGAAGCAGGAGGGTATTGTTGGCTAGCCCCCAAACTACCTAAGGGGTGACACCCATAGGCGATTTAATTATCATCCATCCTGTGAGTGCATTTCCTGATGTGCAGTGTTTTATTTTGTTTTAACTGTATTACACTATTTTATGATAATTTCTTTGTAGATAAGTCAGCTGTATTCCCTTTTTTTCTGATATTGTGGATGTTGTATAAGGGGACATACGCTGGGATATCCCTTGGGGAAAGCTGTATTTCAACTATTTTGGCAAAGATAAGTGCCCTGACACTAAGGGTGAAGGTGTGGGTTTGTGTTTAGCCCTTTTAATACCAGAATCGAGTGTAATAGTTTTTATTTTCATGTATTTTGCAGTATGAAGTCCATAAAGCCTTACTTATGGACTTCACATATACTCTAGTTATGATTACCAGCCTGTAGAGGAACACATTTCTCTGCCAGAAACCATTAGTCTCTGATACAATGTTTGTAAATTTACTGAAAATGTCAGCTCACCCTCTGCTTTCCAATAGTACAGGAAGTTTCACTGGATGATACCATTCTTACAGTCAGAAAGGGGAGAGGATTTAATGGACACTACCATTTCACTGTCAGCCATACATTATAGCTTTATTTTAGAAATATACGATTTAACTGTATTAACTGTATGTGAGCATTATACTCAAATGCAGACATTCTTTTTACATTCCGTTCAATTTTTATTCGTCTGTACTGATAATAATTCTTTCAGGGACCTTACGAATACATATAGGCAACAATTTTGACCATTTTTATTTACATAATTTTGGCACAACTACTGTATGTGAGAACAATTTTATTTTTATTTTTACTCTAAAATGTCAGAAATGTTACAAGATAACGTACATGGTATACTGTCTAAAAGCATTTCACTTCTCAAATGTTTTTATAAGGGTGAACAAATAAGTGAAATATAAAAATTGTGCAAATGTATGTATTTTTTATTTTTAGGTTTGTTTGCTAAGCAATCTATACACACAGATATGTATATATGCTAGATATATACTTGACCCTTGACTCAAATAAATATTATGCTAATATTTTTTCAATCAAAATGCGCTCCGTAGTGAAGGGGTTAAAGGCATGTCTGATTAAAAATGCAACTAGTACAGCTATGTTGAGAAACATTACTTAGATTCCAATAGTTCCCCAGGTATTATTGAGCAGATTTTCATTTCCATAGCTAACCTTGTTGCATCATGGAAAGACTTACAAAACAAAAAAAGCAAATGATTTCTACTGCTTTCTACTGCCCAGCAGCAGTTTTATGATGCTCAGCAGAGCACTCCAACAAAGACAGTAAAGAGAACAGTTATCAGACTAATCAAGAAATGTACTCAACATTCTAAAAGATTGCTCTTTCAAATGCCTTAGGTGAATTCTGCTTTGACTTTCAACAATGTAGAGAGCTCTTAAAATGGGAAATACCTTACAGAAAAATACAAGCAACAACTGCATACCTTTAATTTCTTTAATTCTTCATTCCATCTAATAGTGGCTATGCAAGTTTTCTAGAGTACAACGCTTCTAAAATCGAAGTCCTAAATTGAAAAAGGTAATCTAAATCTAAAATACACACAATTTTCATTTTTTAGGCATTAAAGACAATCATTAGGAGTCTGGTCACAAAATCCTTAACTTTCATATGAAAAAAGAGCTATCTCTGTACATTTATTATTATTTTTGTCCAGCTAATACAGATCCTGATCTCTACTAAACAGTAATTTGAAGTGGTCATGGTGCTCGGAGTCTGTATGTGCAGCCTATTGCTATGAAACGCTGCATCTATTAACTCAGTTGTTGCCAGAGGTGTAGACAGCCCAGAACAATTCTGTGTATATTTCTATGCACAGAGTTGGGATCTGTGGCTGGGAGCAGTCAGCTGACTGAATAAATGCCTAGCAGGATTAGCATTCTGAGGAGCTGCTGAAGCCTGATGCGTGTTACTGGCCATACAGGTCCTGTTGGTGACCAATATGAGAGGGCAAACAGTTACTGGGGATAAATAATAAATTAAACAGAACTCCATGGAAAATCCCCTGTAAGAAATCTTAGTGCTGCAACTTTGATCCAAAAGGGGATAACACACCTGCACAAAAAAGAAAATCACAGTCCAGTGGTCACTTACATGGTTACACTGTTTCAATGGGCAGTATACTGGTGCTGGACTAATCCAATATGAAAATGTCACCACATCGCACTCACTGTCATCCATGTAATTTCCACAAGGTAAATCATAAATAATGCATCTTTATTTCATAAAAAAATAACATGACATTAAAATAGCAGGTAAACCTCATAAATAACAGGGTGTGGCGGACCGCCTGGCACCCCAACTATGTGCCTCCGCTAATCGCTGCTTCCTAGGACCTCCGAGTACTTCCAAGCCCTCCACCAGACACCATCAGCACTATAGTCCTCACTTCCAGCGTTACAGCTTGACTGGGGTCTCGCTGTCCTCCAGCCACCCTGGACCCAAGACCAGGATCCAGCTTCCAGTGGGTAGACCTCTCCTCCAAGAGAATGTATCAATATGCTCTTAAAAGAGCATGTGATTAAAATCCCAGGGGAGTATAGTGATATAGCAATCCCCATAGTGATACAGCTGTTCTCCCCCACACATGAGATTGAGACTCTATGCTAAGGGTAAGCAGGAACTGGTTTATTGGTAGCCACACTGGACTTTTATGCAAGTCCCCATGCAAGGGGCACTCCCACTTGGACCTGAGAGTAGACTACAGTAAAAACATACATGGGATTACAATGGCTCTCAGGTTCTGGACACTCCCATACAAAATGAGACAATCCCTCCTCTGTGATTGGGAGATAACTGGATCAGGAACTGCTCTTTAGTGATGTACCGAACTGTTCGCTGGCGAATAGTTCCTGGCGAACATAGCGTGTTCGCGTTCGCCACGGCGGGCAAACACATGCGCATGATGATCCGCCCCCTATTCGTCATCATTGACTAAACTGTGACCCTGTGCTTCACAGTCAGCAGATACATTCCAGCCAATCAGCAGCAGACCCTCCCTTCCAGACCCTCCCACCTCCTGTACAGCATCCATTTTGGATTCATTCTGAAGCTGCATTCTTAGATAGAGGAGGGAAAGTGTAGCTGCTGCTCATTTGATAGGGAAATGTATAGCTTGGCTAGTGTATTCAGTGTCCACCACAGTCCTGAAGGACTCATCTGATCTCTGCTGTAAGGACAGCACCCCAAAAAGCCCTTTTTAGGGCTAGAACATCAGTCTGCTTTTTTGTGTGTAATCTAATTGCAGTTGCCTGCCTGCCTGCCAGCTTCTGTGTCAGGCACACAGTGGATACTGTGCCCACTTGCCCAGTGCCACCACTCATATCTAGTGTCACAATAGCTTGCATTTAAAAACAAATTTTTTTTCACTGTAATAGATTAATTAGCAGTTAGTTGTCTGCAAGCGTCTGTGTGTCAGGCCAACAGCGTGTACTCTGCCAGTGCACCGTGCCACTCATATCTGGTGGCACAATAGCATGCATTTAAAAACCCAACAACTTTTTTTTCACTGTAATAGATTGAATAGCAGTTAGTTGTCTGCAAGCGTCTGTGTGTCAGGCTCACAGTGGATATTGTGCCCACTTGCCCAGTGCCACCACTCATATCTGGTGTCACAATAGCTTGCATTTAAAAGCAAAAAAATGTTTTTCCCTGTAATAGATTAATTAGCAGTTAGTTGTCTGCAAGCGTCTGTGTGTCAGGCCAACAGCGTGTACTCTGCCAGTGCACAGTGCCACTCATATTTGGTGGCACAATAGCGTGCATTTAAAAACCCCAAAACGTTTTTTCACTGTAATAGACTGAATAGCAGTTAGTTGTCTGCAAGCGTCTGTGTGTCAGGCTCACAGTAGATACTGTGCCCACTTGCCCAGTGCCACCACTCATATCTGTTGTCACAATAGCTTGCATTCTGCAAGCGTCTGTGTGTCAGGCCAACAGCGTGTACTCTGCCAGTGCACAGTGCCACTCATATCTGGTGGCACAATAGCGTGCATTTAAAAACCCCAAAACCTTTTTTTTTCACTGTAATAGATTGAATAGCAGTTAGTTGTCTGCAAGCGTCTGTGTGTCAGGCTCACAGTGGATACTGTGCCCACTTAGCCAGTGCCACCACTCATATCTGGTGTCACAATAGCTTGCATGTAAAAAGAAAAACATTTTTTTCACTGTAATAGATTAATTAGCAGTTAGTTGTCTGCAAGCGTCTGTGTGTCAGGCCAACAGCGTGTACTCTGCCAGTGCACAGTGCCACTCATATCTGGTGGCACAAGAGCGTGCATTTAAAAACAAAAAACTTTTTTCACTGTTATAGATTGAATAGCAGTTAGTTGTCTTCAGGCGGGTGTGTCAGGCCTACAGCGTGTACTCTGCCAACCTCTGCAAGTGCACATTGCCACCAGATATGAGTGGCAATGTGCACTGGCAGAGGTTGGCAGACTACACACTGTATGCCTGACACACCCGCTTAAAGACAACTAACTGCTATTCAATCTATAACAGTGAAAAAAGATTTTTGGTTTTAAATGCACGCTATTGTGACACCAGATATTAGTGGCAATGTGCACTTGCCAAGGTTGTCAGAGTACACGCTGTTGGCCTGACACACAGACTCTTGCAGACAACTAACTGCTATTCAATCTATAACAGTGAATAAAGTTTTTGTTTTTAAATGCACGCTATTGTGCCACCAGATATGAGTGGCACTGTGCACTGGCAGAGTACACGCTGTTGGCCTGACACACAGACGCTTGCAGACAACTAACTGCTATTCAATCTATAACAGTGAAAAAAGTTTTTCGTTTTTAAATGCACGCTATTGTGACACCAGATATGAGTGGCAATGTGCACTGGCAGAGTACACGCTGTTGGCCTGACACACAGACGCTTGCAGACAACTAACTGCTAATTAATCTATTACAGTGAAAAAAAAAATTGTTTTTAAATGCAAGCTATTGTGACACCAGATATGAGTTGTGGCACTGGCCAAGTGGGCACAGTATCCACTGTGAGCCTGACACACAGACGCTTGCAGACAACTAACTGCTATTCAATCTATTACAGTGAAAAAAATGTTTTTCGGTTTTTAAATGCACGCTATTGTGCCACCAGATATGAGTGGCACTGTGCACTGGCAGAGTACACGCTGTTGGCCTGACACACAGACGCTTGCAGACAACTAACTGCTAATTAATCTATTACAGTGAAAAAAAATGTTTGTTTTTAAATGCAAGCTATTGTGACACCAGATATGAGTGGTGGCACTGGGCAAGTGGGCACAGTATCCACTGTGAGCCTGACACATAGACGCTTGCAGACAACTAACTGTTATTCAATCTAATACAGTGAAAAAAAGTTTTTGGGTTTTTAAATGCACGCTATTGTGCCACCAGATATGAGTGGCACTGTGCACTGGCAGAGTACACGCTGTTGGCCTGACACACAGACGCTTGCAGACAACTAACTGCTATTCAATCTAGAACAGTGAAAAACGTTTTTTGTTTTTAAATGCACGTTATTGTGACACCAGATATGAGTGGCAATGTGCACTGGCAGAGGTTGGCAGAGTACACGCTGTTGGCCTGACACACAGACGCTTGCAGACAACTAACTGCTATTCAATCTATTACAGTGAAAAAAAAGTTTTTGGGTTTTTAAATGCACGCTATTGTGCCACCAGATATGAGTGGCACTGTGCACTGGCAGAGTACACACTGTTGGCCTGACACACAGACGCTTGCAGACAACTAACTGCTAATTAATCTATTACAGTGAAAAATTGTTTTTTCTTTTTACATGCAAGCTATTGTGACACCAGATATGAGTGGTGGCACTGGCCAAGTGGGCACAGTATCCACTGTGAGCCTGTCACACAGACGCTTGCAGACAACTAACTGCTATTCAATCTATTACAGTGAAAAAAACGTTTTGGGGTTTTTAAATGCATGCTATTGTGACACCAGATATGAGTGGTGGCACTGGGCAAGTGGGCACAGTATCCACTGTGAGCCTGACACACAGACACTGTAGGCCTGACACCCGCTTGCAGACAACTAACTGCTATTCAATCTATAACAGAGAAAAAAGTTTTTTGGTTTTAAATGCACGCTATTGTGACACCATATATTAGTGGCAATGTGCACTTGCAGAGGTTTGCAGAGTACACGCTGTAGGCCTGACACACACGCTTGCAGACAACTAACTGCTATTCAATCTATAACAGTGAAAAAAGTTTTTTGTTTTTAAATGCACGCTATTGTGACACCATATATTAGTGGCAATGTGCACTTGCCGAGGTTGTCAGAGTACACGCTGTTGGCCTGACACACAGACGCTTGCAGACAACTAACTGCTATTCAATCTATTACAGTGAAAAAAGTTTTTGGGTTTTAAATGCACGCTATTGTGACATCAGATATGAGTGGCAATATGCACTGGCAGAGGTTGGCAGAGTACACGCTGTTGGCCTGACACACCCGCTTGAAGACAACTAACTGCTATTCAATCTATAACAGTGAAAAAAGTTTTTTGTTTTTAAATGCACGCTCTTGTGCCACCAGATATGAGTGGCACTGTGCACTGGCAGAGTACATGCTGTTGGCCTGACACACAGACGCTTGCAGACAACTAACTGCTATTCAATCTATAACAATGAAAAACGTTTTTTGTTTTTAAATGCACGTTATTGTGACACCAGATATGAGTGGCAATGTGCACTGGCAGAGGTTGGCAGAGTACACGCTGTTGGCCTGACACACAGACGCTTGCAGACAACTAACTGCTATTCAATCTATTACAGTGAAAAAAAAGTTTTTGGGTTTCTAAATGCATGCTATTGTGCCACCAGATATGAGTTGCACTGTGCACTGGCAGAGTACACGCTGTTGGCCTGACACACAGACGTTTGCAGACAACTAACTGCTAATTAATCTATTACAGTGAAAATATTTTTTTCTTTTTACATGCAAGCTATTGTGACACCAGATATGAGTGGTGGCACTGGCCAAGTGGGCACAGTATCCACTGTGAGCCTGACACACAGACGCTTGCAGACAGCTAACTGCTATTCAATCTATTACAGTGAAAAAAACTTTTTGGGTTTTTTAAATGCATGCTATTGTGACACCAGATATGAGTGGTGGCACTGGGCAAGTGGGCACAGTATCCACTGTGAGCCTGACACACAGACACCGTAGGCCTGACACCCGCTTGCAGACAACTAACTGCTATTCAATCTATAACAGAGAAAAAAGTTTTTTGGTTTTAAATGCACGCTATTGTGACACCAGCTATGAGTGGCAATGTGCACTTGCAGAGGTTTGCAGAGTACACGCTGTAGGCCTGACACACACGCTTGCAGACAACTAACTGCTATTCAATCTATAACAGTGAAAAAAGTTTTTTGTTTTTAAATGCACGCTATTGTGACACCATATATTAGTGGCAATGTGCACTTGCCGAGGTTGTCAGAGTACACGCTGTTGGCCTGACACACAGACGCTTGCAGACAACTAACTGCTATTCAATCTATTACAGTGAAAAAAGTTTTTGGGTTTTAAATGCACGCTATTGTGACATCAGATATGAGTGGCAATGTGCACTTGCAGAGGTTTGCAGAGTACACGCTGTAGGCCTGACACACATGCTTGCAGACAACTAACTGCTATTCAATCTAAAACAGTGAAAAAAGTTTTTGTTTTTAAATGCACGCTATTGTGACACCAGATATTAGTGGCAATGTGCACTTGCCGAGGTTGTCAGAGTACACGCTGTTGGCCTGACACACAGACGCTTGCAGACAACTAACTGCTATTCAATCTATTACAGTGAAAAAAAAGTTTTTTGTTTTTTAAATGCACGCTATTGTGCCACCAGATATGAGTGGCACTGTGCACTGGCAGAGTACACACTGTTGGCCTGACACACAGACACTTGCAGACAACTAACTGCTATTCAATCTATAACAGTGAAAAAAGTTTTTTTGTTTTTAAATGCACGCTATTGTGACACCAGATATGAGTGGCAATGTGCACTGGCAGCGTACACGCTGTTGGCCTGACACACAGACTCTTGCAGACAACTAACTGCTATTCAATCTATAACAGTGAAAAAAAATTTTTTGTTTTTAAATGCACGCTATTGTGACACCAGATATGAGTGGCAATGTGCACTGGCAGAGTACACGCTGTTGGCCTGACACACAGACGCTTGCAGACAACTAACTGCTAATTAATCTATTACAGTGAACATTTTTTTTTGTTTTTAAATGCAAGCTATTGTGACACCAGATATGAGTTGTGGCACTGGCCAAGTGGGCACAGTATCCACTGTGAGCCTGACACACAGACGCTTGCAGACAACTAACTATTCAATCTATTACAGTGAAAAAAAGTTTTTCGGTTTTTAAATGCACGCTATTGTGCCGCCAGATATGAGTGGCACTGTGCACTGGCAGAGTACACGCTGTTGGCCTGACACACAGACGCTTGCAGACAACTAACTGCTAATTAATCTATTACAGTGAAAAAAAAAATTGTTTTTAAATGCAAGCTATTGTGACACCAGATATGAGTGGTGGCACTGGGCAAGTGGGCACAATGGCGTGCATTTAAAACCAAAACACTTTTTTCACTGTTATAGATTGAATAGCAGTTAGTTGTCTTCAAGTGGGTGTGTCAGGCCTACAGCGTGTACTCTGCCAACCTCTGCCAGTGCACATTGCCACTCATATCTGGTGTAACAATAGCGTGCATTTAAAACCAAAAAACGTTTTTCACTGTTATAGATTGAATAGCAGTTAGTTGTCTTCAAGTGGGTGTGTCAGGCCTACAGCGTGTACTCTGCCAACCTCTGTCAGTGCACATTGCCACTCATATCTGGTGTCACAACCAAAAAACGTTTTTCACTGTTATAGATTGAATAGCAGTTAGTTGTCTTCAAGTGGGTGTGTCAGGCCTACAGCGTGTACTCTGCCAACCTCTGCCAGTGCACATTGCCACTCATATCTGGTCTCACAGTAGCTTGCACGCATAGTACCACTAATCCCCCCAAAAAATGACAGGCAGAGACAGGCCACCCCGCAGGGTCCGTCATGGTCGTGGTGCTGTGATTCCCTTTTGCCCTAGAATAATGCCCAATTTTCAGAGGCCACGTACCCTGAACTTGAAAAGTTCTGAGGACATAGTTGACTGGCTAACACAGAACACCCAATCTTCTACAGCTTCCGCTCGGAATCTTGATGGCATTTTTATTATTATTATTTTTTAATTATTATTTTAATAATTTTTATTATTATTATTTTTTATATTATAAATATTATTATTTTATTTTATTAATATTTTTTTTCGTCCCCCCTACCTGCTTGATACATGGCAGGGAGGGGGGCTCTCACTCCCTGGTGGTCCAGTGGCATTGGCAGTTCAGTGGAGGGGGACTGGCAGGAAGCTGTAACTTACCCCTCCTGTAGCTCCTGTCAGCTCCCTTCTCCTCCGAGCTGGTCCGGTCAGCTCTCGTGAGACTTACACTGGGAGCTGACAGGGGAGCTGACCGGACCGGCGCGGAGGAGAAGGGAGTTAACAGGAGCTGCAGGAGTGGTAAGTAAACGCTCCCTGCCAGCCCCCCTCCTACATATTCCCTTGTCTGTATTATGGCAATGTAAATTGCCATAATACAGACATTGACTCGAGTATAAGTCGAGTTGGGGTTTTTCAGCACAAAAAATGTGCAGAAAAACTCGACTTATACTCGAGTATATACGGTAAATCAGGAGATTGGAAATCTTAACCACAGGAGAAATTTTTTTCCAGATCCAAATAGATATACAGGAGGCCTTTTACCGAGCTGTTCCAGCGCCTTCATGGTAATTATTGGTGGCTCCAACTGAGGCCAAGTGGGATCGTTGAACGGGTGAGGCAGTCAATCTCTCATTTCATGCTACACTGGGCCCACACAGGGATATATTGCACCCCCGTTGGACCGGTGGGGGTTATCCCGGTCCACACTGGCTTAACGTACATAACAGCATTTCCATATATCACAGTACCAGTATAAATGCTGACAACTACTTGTCCATGCAAGATGGCAACTGCACCTTCCCGTTGTGAAGCCCAGCAAACTTCCTAGCAAAATCTCTAAGGCGACTGGAGGAAATTTTCAATAGTTTCTGGGTCTCACTGGAGCCACGTTTTGCAGCTGAGCCACTGGAGATGAGTGGACCTCCTTTAGGCAAACAACCCTGTCAGAGAAATATACAAGAAGCGTGCTGTGTCTTTAAATATTTGAAAGTGCAAATGCAATTTAAATTTCATGCAAAAAAATGGTGTAACACTTGCAATACAAACAATTATGTTCCATACACCATTATGCAGAGCAGATGAGTCTGCTCTGACTATAACAGCTCCAAGCAATACTCCCAAAAACTCCAAAGCTGGTGCAGGTAAAAACCCCGACTTTATTGCACATAAACTTAAAAACCAAGGTATACTTGTGATCTCGATTCTGGAACTTTGGCCAGACCCAGAGATTCATTAAAGACTCTGCCCCGGTGAGGAAACAAAGAAGAGGGTCCTTTCTGTTGGCTGCAGTGGTTTTCAAGTTTCGAATTGCCGAAGTTCCGAATTGCCAAAGTTCTGAACCGAAGTGCCACATTTTTCTGCATACCGAATTTCCGAACCGAACCAAATTTTTTGCCCATGCACATGCCTAGTTTTTGAAGATTTGAATTGTGCTCAAAGTTCAAGTGTACTGGCTCCATGAACGATTAATGTGCATCTCTTTAGGAAAGCTTATGGCCTCCCAGAGTAACCTCTACCTCACATACCTGTCTCTTGCTCTCTCCTAATGGGCAGCAATCTACTCTCTCCTCCAGCTCTGCTTCATTTGATTGCTATCTCCTGTCCTATTGTGTTTTACACCCCACCTTCTACAGACTGTAAACTTGCTTGAGCAGAGTCCTCTTCAACCTATTGTTACTGTAAGTTTTTATAGTTAAATCCCCCCCTCTTATAATATTGTAAAGTGCTACAGAATCTGTTAGCGCTATATGTATGGCGGTAATATTAATAATAATAGACAATGGGATGCACAAAACAAACAAAAATGGCAAAGGTCCAATATTTCAATTAAAATTTGTAACAATAAGATATCAAATCCTAGAAACTTTTGGAATATCATAAGTAACTTACAAATCCCCCCAATCCACTCCAAACACTCCACTGTCAAATTGGACAACGAAAGCCTGCAAAATCCCCTAGATGTAGCAAATGACTTTAATAATAATTTTGTTGGATATTCCACCACCCTGATTACTAAGCTAATATAAACATTCTGAAATTACAAATGTGGATCAGGCCCCACTAAATTTGCAATGATCCGACATGGAGAAATTCAGTTTTAGACCTTTGCCTGTTAGTGTCATTAAAGGGACACTATAGTCACAGGACAACTACAGCTTATTGTATTTGTTTTGGTGAATATAATTATTCCCTTCAGGCTTTTTGCAGGAAACACTGTCTTTTCAGAGAAATTCAATGCCTAGTGATAACTCCACTGGCCACTCCTCAGATGACTACTAGGGTCCTTCCTGGGGTAGTGCTGCACAGTGTGCAGCACTGCCATTCAGTGTCTCCACCCTCTGCATGCAGACACTGAACTTTCCTAATAGATATGCATTGATTCAATGCATCTCTATGAGGAGATGATGATTGGCCAGGGCTGTTTTTGGCTTGTGCTGTGACTCTGCCCCTGATCTGCCTCCTTGACAAGCTCAGCCGATCCAATAATTTCCTATTGAAAGCATTGTGATTGTCTCAGGTCACCACTTCTGATGATGTCAGCCAAGCAGGGAGATCAGCGGCAGAGCCATTAGCAGTAGACTTGAATAAAAGTAAGGTTTTACTATATTTAGACGGGCAAGGGGGGATAGTGGTTTTAACACTATAGGGTAAGGAATACATGTTTGTGTTCCTGACCCTATGGTGTTCATTTAATAAACGTCTTAATAATTTACAACAACAACAACAACAACAACAACAACAAAACAGTGTGGACCTCATCAAATCCCAGCAATGTTGCTAATACTCAGTGTGTCAGCATCTGCTAAAAAATGAATCTTTGGTGTCTAAAATTGTACCTATCCATTAACGTGGTGTATATATTTCAAAACAGAATGCACCTGTAATCATGGTTGATTATATTTCTTACCTGTTATATTTATATATGTATACAGAGAAAGGGTGGTTTGCGCACACAATGGTATATAGTTGTCTCTGGTTTTATACCTGGGGGTTACAAACATAAAATACCATCATAGGGCAATATATACATATACAAAGTTGAAAGTGGAGAGTAACTTGGAACACTCACAATGTAAAGAGCAATATGAGTCGGCTCTAAACTATGATGGCATATTCATCAATCCAATGCTGATGCTGGAAAAAGTACAGGTCCCTCAGTAAGTAACGATATTCGTCTGGATGGCAAAACAGGAACCAGGTGTAAAGTAGATCATAATTCTTTATTGGAATAAAACACAGGCACATCGTGTTTCAACCTTTACAATTGGTCTTCCCCCAGGTGCATATGGTGACAGGTAAGCATAACAAACTTATATATTACATAAAATTAATACAAAATCATCACACATGAAATTACAAACAAACCCAACCCCTTTGTCCATGTAAATAAAATTTCTAGAGCTATAAGATATAATTTTTTTAATGACATATTATTTTTGAGTTATGTTTGTAGCGGAGGGCAGGTATTAAGGACCTCGATCTCCGCTGGTTCCACGAGTAGTTCCACAGTCAGCGCTGAAAAGTAAGACAAGTCCCCAAATCCTCCCAATAACCGGACGAAACACAGTTTGGGAGTCAACTACTGGCTTTATTCACAGCTGGCATATTTATACAGTTCCCCATGCAAGGGGTTTCCATACAGTAAATCCAGGGGATTTCTCCCATCATGCAACGTAACTTTCCCAACAGGCTGTGCTGCACGAGAAGGATACTTCCACTAAAATGGACGATTAAGTGGATTATCCCCTCGTGCAGCAGAACTGACAATCTGTATTAAAATACGGTTTTCACATTTTATTCGGTAGATTTATATGCCCGAACGTTCGGCAGGTAGCTGGGGTCTGAGCGCATCTTTTGTGAGAATACCGCTCAGATCCCAGCTGAATTGACCGAACGCCGCACAAATATAACTTTACATAGAAGTTCCCCTCAATCTGTCGAACATATCTAGGGGAACGATTCTACCGAACCCCGGGCTCCCGAATGGCTTGGAAGTGCAGCGGCGTTCGCACCATCGAGTAGCCGTTTCTGGTTCCAGGCCCTCGACGACCAAACACCGCTGCCAAATAGACGAATCCAAGATGGCCGACCGCCGCATGGTCGGTAGTCGAACGACGGCCACCCAGAATAGTCTATATTTACCGATTGCAACATTGTTGCAATCGGTTAACAAGTGCCACACGACCATAAGTGTGTGATCTATCAGGGGGGCCCTGATTCGTTCGGCGAACGGCTTAAATCACCGCCGTTCGTAGAACGAAGTACTTGTATGCTGGTAGCTTACGGCTGCCAGCATGCGAATCACCATAACATAACACATACACAGCAACTATACATGGCACATAATACAGCCTCCAGACAACCTTCCCATATTATAGTCCAACAGTGGCTAGGTTTGCCACAATGCTCCCCCAGAATCAAGCCGGCATACACAGTCTGATCCCAACGGATCGGCTTGGGGAGGTCCGGGAAAGTACTCACAGATCACTTTTCAAGTTCAGTTTGTCTAGATAACCCGTCGGCGTTACCGTTTTTTTTTTTTTTTTTTTTTTTGATTGTCAATCTTTCTTTTATTGAGGCATGAATTATGGGGGGTACAGAATGAAGAAAAAGGGATTTACGTTCTCATACAGGTTGGGAACATAGTG
Source organism: Pelobates fuscus (assembly GCF_036172605.1). Lineage (NCBI taxonomy): Eukaryota > Metazoa > Chordata > Amphibia > Anura > Pelobatidae > Pelobates > Pelobates fuscus. Next base: position 112,990,392 of record NC_086317.1, on the reverse strand, counting down.
ATACAACATCTCCTTCGCATAACAGCCTCGGTTTTTTATATTTTTTAAATTAAGCGTTACAGAAGATTAATAACAAGTTTAATGTAATAATAATCATACTTGTGTTCCTGTTCAATATGCCTTAACAAGTTAAATGTAATAATAATCATGCTTGTGTTCAAGTTTAATATGCCTGAACAAGTTTAACGTAATAGTAATCGTGCTTGTGTTCATGTTTAATAAGCCTTAACAAGTTAAACGTGTTAATAGTCATGCTAGTGTTCATGGTTAATACGCCTCTTAGCTAGGATAGTTATGAGTTAGTATCGATCAGAGAGGCTAGGCAGTCACTGCTAGCAGTAAACCTGCTGGAGTTTTGATCTAGATTGTGCGGCACGTTTAAGGTTAACTTTTGAGCTTCGCTTAGCGTTACTAGTGTGTTCGTTTAAGCGGTTAGACCATCTATGACGCCCAGAGTGGACTGTCAGTAAGCATGCTTAACTCTATAATATCAAATAGCGAAAATGCATTGTTTATGTGCAACCCTGGCCTCCGCCAGCTATGCTTTAAACTATGTGGTAAGATGCAAGCTGTGAGAATACAGTTGTAGTAGGTGAACATATAGTGCTCCCATGTCAGTGAGAAAATCAACATTCAATTAATAGTGTCTATGAGCGGCAACATAAAACGTATATAAGGAGTAAGCTTGAGAGCAAATCATGCATACACAGAGTAGTGATACTGTATAAAACCGGCATTGAAATCATGGACATTAAAGTCACTAGCTTAGCAGGGACTGCACTGATCCATGATCTGCGTTCAGTCAGCCAATTCCCAAGTCTGGGAAACCGAGACCTGGAACATGGGGGTTCAGTAAGGCGATCTTGATTGCACTGGGTGTGAGTCCCTCTCCGGTTTGTTTTCTCCCCATGTTCTTTGGTGCTGTGGCGTGGTGCTTTGCTGAAGCCCCGGATAGGGACCGAGTGACTTGCTGGTCTGAGATGCCATGTTTGGGTGCGTGGTTGGGCCCGTGGAATTGCCCGGCGGTCTCATACCTGCGTGGAGGAGGTTGGGAGTGTGCGCCAAGTTTGCTCGGGACCTTGTTCCGCTGTCCAGGTTGTCGGCTTTTGTTTGGCAGGCTGAAGGCTTGCAACGGGATTCCGTAATGGCGGCGGCGTGTCGCTGGACGGATCCACGAGGCGACCACCCTGGCTGCGTGAGAGTAGGTCAAACCCCTGTTATGAAGAGCCTTGCAGAAGCGTAGGCAAAGTCGGTTCAAATGCTCCAGGGGGTGAGAGTGTGGGTGGCCGTCTGTGGTCCCTCTTTTTGGCTTGTGCTGGGCGGCCATTTCGTATATGCTCCGATAGCTCGGCTAGTTAGGGCAAATTATCATGTGTCGCTTGGTTCCAGGTGCGGATTAGGGTGGACCGGGATGACCCCCACCGGTCCAGGGGGGGGGGAAACAGGGCACTTCTTACAGGCTTGGGAGGGCACTAGGTCGCACAGAGCGGGGGATCGGCCGCCTCACCCGTCCGGCGCCACTGCTAGGCCTCACTCCCGGCACCCTCTGTGAACGCTCCGTGCACCCGTGGGCGGCAGACCCGGGGCACCTCGGCTGGCTCCTGAGGTAGGTGCAATATGTTTGTGCGAGTCCTGGCTGGCTGGAGTGCAATTATTCCGGCTCGGAATGGAGATTCCGGCGTTACCGTTTTGCTTCCCTGGGCGATAGTGTATGGTAAAGTCAAAGGGCTGCAGCGCCAAACTCCAGCGCAGCAGCCGGCCGTTGTCTCCGGCTACACGGTTAAGCCACACCAACGGGTTGTGATCTGTGAGTAGGGAGAAAGGTTGTCCATATAAATAGGGCTGCAATTTCTTAAGGGCCCACACCACGGCCAGGCACTCCTTCTCAATGGCGGCGTAGCTTACTTCTCGTGGTAATAGCTTTCGGCTCAAGTATGCTACGGGGTGTTCGCCGCCATCAGTTCCAACTTGGCTCAGCACTGCCCCCAATCCAAACATTGAAGCGTCTGTGTGGACAAGAAATCGTTTAGTTGGATCAGGAGCATTAAGTACTGGAGCATTAATTAGTGCAGTCTTTAGTTGTTGGAAGGCCTGTTCACACTCTGGGGCCCAGATAACCTGTCGAGGAAGATTTTTACGGGTCAAGTCAGTCAGGGGTTTGGCCATGGCGCTATAATTGGGTACAAACTTCCTGTAGTACCCGGCGGTACCCAGAAATGCTAACACCTGGGTTTTTGTTCTAGGGGTTGGCCATTTAGCTACCGCTTCTACTTTAGCTGGTTCGGGTTTTTGTCGCCCGCTTCCCACCCTGTGGCCCAAGTACTGCACCTCTGCCATCCCTATATGACATTTACTGGGTTTCAGCGTCAATCCTGCCTCTCCAATGCGATCGAGTATGGCCCCTATGTGTTGTAGATGTTCGGCCCAGGTCTGACTGAATATAGCTATATCGTCTAAATAGGCACAGGCGTATTCCTGGAATCCATCCAGTAGCCGATCTACCATCCGCTGAAACGTTGCCGGAGCATTTTTCATCCCGAATGGCATGACTCTAAATTGATACAAGCCAAACGGGGTGACAAACGCCGACTTAGGGATGGCATCCTCGGCTAGCGGAATCTGCCAGTATCCTTTACATAGATCTATGGTAGTGAGATACTGACCCCGTGCCATCTTATCCAGCAGCTCGTCTATCCGGGGCATCGGATAGGCATCAGACACCGTTTTGTCATTTAGCCTCCGGTAGTCGACACAGAAACGTGTCGTGCCGTCCTTTTTGGGTACCAACACTACTGGCGATGCCCAGGGGCTATCTGAATGTTCGATCACCCCTAGCTGTAACATTTCTGCTATTTCCTTTTCCATGTGAGTCCGGACGGCTTCAGGAACGCGGTACGGAGTCTGCCGCATGGGCAGCTGTCCTGGAGTTTCAACTCGGTGGGTGGCTAGCGGAGTGTACCCCGGTAAATTGGAGAAGGTAGCCCCTTTAGCTACGATCAACTCTTGTACCTGGGCACGCTCCTGTGGGCTTAGCCGCTCCCCCAGCTGAACCCCCTTGGAGGGCTCGGTCTGCTCCTCCGGTTCCAATAGGTCAGGTAGGGGTAAATTCTCCTGATCCTCCGAGGCTGAGGCGCATATCGCCGCCACGTCCTCTATCCTCTCATGGTAGGGTTTGAGCATGTTCACATGGAGCATGCGTCTCTTCCCTACCCCTGAGCAGGGGCCAATCACGTAGGTGGTGTCACACTTCTGTTCCACTACCTGGTATGGGCCTTGCCAGATGGCCTGCAGCTTGTCTGTGCGGACAGGTTTTAAAATCAAAACTTTCTGTCCTACCTGAAAGCTGCGGTCTCTGGCTCCCTTATCGTACCAACGGCGCTGGCGTTGCTGGGCCGCCTGAAGGTTGGTGCGCACCTCCTGAGTCAGCGCCTCCAGACGGTCCCGGAATTCCAGCACGTAGGATACAATAGGGGTTCCATCTGGGCTACTCTCTCCCTCCCAATGCTCTCTAATGAGATCTAATGGTCCCCGCACCCTTCTCCCGAACAACAATTCAAAAGGGGAAAATCCGGTGGACTCTTGGGGTACCTCTCTATAGGCGAAAAGTAAATGGGGTAGAAAACGTTCCCAGTCTCGGTGTGCCTCCCCAAACGTACGGAGCATTTGTTTCAGCGTACCATTAAATCTTTCACATAAACCATTGGACTGGGGATGGTATGCGGAATTTATTATGGGCTTAATGCCACATACTCTCCATAGTTGCTGGGTGACCTCGGCGGTGAATTGGGTGCCCCTATCGGATATTATTTCCTGGGGAAACCCCACCCGGGAGAATATTTTCATCAATGCCTCGGCGACTGTCTCGGCATGGATATTCGAAATAGCTACGGCCTCGGGGTATCGGGTGGCATAGTCCACTACCGTCAAGATATACTTTTTACCGGAGGGACTGGGTTTGGATAGAGGCCCCACTATGTCCACGGCTACTCTACTGAACGGTTCTGAAATGATCGGGAGGGGGCATAATTTCGCTTTGTGGCGGTCACCTCTTTTGCCTACTCGCTGACATATATCACAGGACGTGCAGTAATGTCTCACATCTTTAGAAATCCCTGGCCAGAAGAATGCATGTGTCAATCTATATCGGGTACGAGTCATCCCTAGATGTCCGGATAAGGGAATATCGTGAGCAATCTTAAGTAGCTCGGGACGGTACTTTTGGGGAACCACTAACTGTTTGGTAGACACTGTGGCTGACCCCCCCACTCCCCGTTCTGCAATGCGATATAGTAGCCCCTTTTCCCACGTATACCGCTCCCCTTCTGTCCCCGCCTGTGCAGTGTGTACCCTGTCTCTATACACCTGTAATGTGGGATCTGCCTTTACCTCGGCTTCAAACTTAGCTGGGGTATCCCATGACATACGTGTCGGGTGAGGGTCTTGGTCTCTTACCTGAGCCTCAGAGTGTGTAGGTGGAGCCGTGGTGCGGGCTTGTTGTCGGGTGGTGACTGGCTGTGCTTCTTGGTAGGGAGCTTGTGGGACAAAAGCAGATGTCATCTGGCCCAGGTCATTCCCCAGTACCACATCGGCAGGTAGGTTTTGCATGAGACCTACTTCCACAACCCCCTCCCCCACACCCCAATTCAAATGTACTTTAGCAGTGGGCAGACGGTACACTACTCCCCCTGCTACCCTCACGGCCACTGATCCACCAGTGTGAGCGGTCCCGGAAACTAGGTGTGGTGCAATCAAAGTGAGTGTGGCTCCGGAATCGCGAAGCCCCTGTAACTCTTTCCCCTCCAGCGTTACCAGCTGACGGTGATGTTGCCTGTTGTCAGTGGCTCTGACCGACATCACCTCATGTAATACTAGTGGTTCCTCCGGTTGAACACTCCACAGTTCTTGGGCCGCTGGTTCCCGCTGATAATAGTGGGCTGCAGCCCTTGGGGTTGGGTTTGGTCGGGCTTGGTTCCAGGTGGGTCTGCCCCGGTTTTGGGTGCATTCCCGGGCTATATGCCCCCACTGTTTGCAAGAGTGGCACTGGATATTGGCACGCCCATTGTACCGGGAAGCAGGTGGTATATTCCCTGGGGCCGTGCGAAAAGGAGTTGTAATGGGACTCGGGGTACTGGGAACGCTGGGTGACCCCGTGGGTCGCGGGTAACTCTTGGAGAGAGTTATCTGATGTCTCCTTGCGTCAAAATGCTGGTCGGCCAATTGTGCCGCCTCGGTTAGGGTGAGAGGTTTCCTGTCTCTTACCCATTCTTGGGTCATTGGAGCTAGTCCGTCAAAGAATTGCTCCAGCAGTAGTAACTGCCGCAATCCTTCCATGGTCGTGGCTTGGCTCGCTTGTATCCACCCTTTGGATGCTTGGTCCAGCTTGTGTGCCCACTCGGCATGTGAGTCTTTCTCTGGTTTCTTTAGGTCTCTAAACTTCCGCCGGTAGGCCTCTGGAGTGATGGCATACCTGTCTAGTATCGCTCGCTTTACTTTCTCATAGTCCTTGCTGTCCTCGCTGGGTACAGCGCGGTATGCGTCGGCCGCCCGCCCTGCTAGTTTGCTTGCCAGCAGGGGGACCCACGTGGGCCGTGCTAAGTCATGTAAATCACACAGCCTCTCAAAATCTTGTAAAAACCCATCGATTTCCTCCTTTTCCTCGCAAAATACTTTAAATGCTTGGTAAGGAACTTTGGGTGGTACCTGGCTGTGTGATGACTCCGTCGTGGTCCCGGCTCGAGGTGCTGCATACTGTGGGCTGTGTGCCATCACGTACTCCTGCACATTCGCCATTACTAGGTTCAACATGTCCACTGATATAGGCTGTGGTAAAAATGCCAGCCTGGTCCTCATTTCTCTCTCATAGAGCGTTTCTTCCATGACTGCTGGGGTTATAGCGCTGCGGGCTTGGTCTCCCTCCATCAGCTCGGCAATTAGTACAGCCTTAGGTTTGCTGCTGGCTACTTTAACCCTGGCTTCCAGTAATTCTTTTAGTGTCTGTCTCTTTAATTTAGAATAATCCGTCTCCATTCACTTCGGTAGTCGGTTCTTTCGTTGGATTCTGCTTGCCATTCCCTTTTCCTCCTTCGGCAGTTACAATTTGCACGAATTGCGCTCTTTCGGCTGTAAGGTTGGATCCCGTCGCTTGCCACCAATTGTAGCGGAGGGCAGGTATTAAGGACCTCGATCTCCGCTGGTTCCACGAGTAGTTCCACAGTCAGCGCTGAAAAGTAAGACAAGTCCCCAAATCCTCCCAATAACCGGACGAAACACAGTTTGGGAGTCAACTACTGGCTTTATTCACAGCTGGCATATTTATACAGTTCCCCATGCAAGGGGTTTCCATACAGTAAATCCAGGGGATTTCTCCCATCATGCAACGTAACTTTCCCAACAGGCTGTGCTGCACGAGAAGGATACTCCCACTAAAATGGACGATTAAGTGGATTATCCCCTCGTGCAGCAGAACTGACAATCTGTATTAAAATACGGTTTTCACATTTTATTCGGTAGATTTATATGCCCGAACGTTCGGCAGGTAGCTGGGGTCTGAGCGCATCTTTTGTGAGAATACCGCTCAGATCCCAGCTGAATTGACCGAACGCCGCACAAATATAACTTTACATAGAAGTTCCCCTCAATCTGTCGAACATATCTAGGGGAACGATTCTACCGAACCCCGGGCTCCCGAATGGCTTGGAAGTGCAGCGGCGTTCGCACCTGTCAGGGTACCTGTGGTCTCTACCTCCGAAAGAGGTAGAGACTTAGCTGTTCCTCCATCCAGACGGTCTGATGGCTCCCTTCCCCGCGGTCTATCCGGTCATGCTAGGCCGGCCGCGAGGGAGTGACTGCCTTTTACAGCATCTAGGCAGGAAGTAGTCATCAGGACACTCCCCCGGAACAACCTGTCAGTCAATGGCTGCAGGACCAATCAGGACGCCTTGGGGGCGTGGTTACTGCTCTGAACAGGGTATTTAACAGAGCTTCTTTCATTAGCTCATTGCCCTGTCGTGGTTCTAGCTTGTTCTAGTCACTCAGTGCTTGTGTATTCTATTATCCCTTTTGGTTTTGACCCGGCTTGTTTACCTTACTCTGCTTATCTCTGTTACCCTTGATTCGGCTTGTCTCTCGCTTACCTGTCTTCTGTTACCCTCGACCTCGGCTTGTCTTTGACCATTCTATACTGTACTACTTACGTTAGTCCGGCCATTCTAAGGTCCGGTATACGTATCTGGCTACTGTTTGTACTCTGCGTGTTGGATCCCTGTCCCGATCCTGACATTACGACAGGGCCAATGGATCCTGCAAGTACAAACAGTCAGCTGGCTGCTCCTGATCCTAGGTTTGAAGCCATGGATCACAGAATGGATCAGATGGCGCTTGCGCTACAGGCTCTATTAGCTTGTGCCAATAACCCACCAGAGGAGATACGTAATACCCCTGTTTCTCCTGTCGGTTCAGGTCTAGAGGTAGCCACAGTGGGTGCTTCTTCTCACATTACCCCCCCAGTACGCTATGGTGGGGCTCCTGAGAAGTGTCGTGGTTTTTTAAACCAAATTAGTATCCACTTTGAATTGCAACCTCGCTCTTATCCTACAGATAGGGCAAAAGTAGGATTTATTATCACCCTACTCATTGAGAAAGCTCTGAGATGGGCCAACCCACTATGGGAGAACGATAATCCATTAGTTTATAACTATAACGCATTTGTAGCTGCTTTTCGAAGAACATTTGACCCTCCAGGTAGAAAGGTTAATGCAGCCAGATTACTGTTGCGCCTGAGACAGGAGAACCAAACACTGGTGGATTATGCACTAGAGTTCAGGTCTCTGGCGGCAGAAATCAAGTGGAATGAGCAGGCGTATATGGATGTATTTTTGAATGGCCTATCTGATGTAATCCTTGATGAGGTTGCTACCAGAGAACTCCCTGAGAATTTAGAGGATTTAATTTCGTTCATCTCTCGTATAGATGAACGTCTAAGAGAGAGACAGAACACTCGAGAGAGGAACCAGAGACCTTCTTTTAGGTTAGCTCCCGCTGTTCCAAGTCCTGACTCCACGATATCTTTGCTTACTGAACCTATGCAGATAGGGTATACCCGCCTCTCTGAGGAGGAAAGACAGCACAGGAGAAGAGAGGGGTTGTGTATGTATTGTGGAGCCAAGGGTCATTTACTCTCGAACTGTTCTAACCGCCCGGGAAACGCTCGCACCTAAGTCTCTCTAGAGGACAGGCCTTGGGTGTTTCTATTTTGTCCTCTACTCCTAATTATAAAGATCACAGGCTTCTGCTACCAGTTTCCTTAACTTGGGGGAAGGAAGTAGTAAGGGCTATGGCATTGATAGATTCCGGTGCTGCTGAGAATTTTATCGACCAAGCCTTTGCTAGTAAGAACAATTTCCCATCCCAGCTAAGGGAGACACCTTTGGCCGTTGAGGCCATAGATGGAAGACCACTACTAGACCCTGTTATCTTTCGTGAGACCATACCCATTAATTTAAATGTGGGTATCCTACACGTGGAGAATTTATCTCTTCTGCTCATTTCGTCTCCTTCCGTTCCCATTGTTCTGGGGTACCCATGGTTGAAAAAACATAACCCTATTATCGATTGGGAGTTAGGAGAGATACTCTCGTGGGGCCAGGGCTGCCAGGATCGGTGTTTGTGCAAGGTTTCTCCATTAGCTAATATTAACATACCGGAGAATCCTACTCAGTCCACAGAAAGACAAATACCAGACCTTTACCTAGACTTAAGGGCAGTGTTTGACAAGAAGAATGCCGATTCTTTGCCTCCACACAGGTCATTTGACTGTAAGATTAAGCTTCTACCCGGCACTATGCCTCCGAGGGGCCATGTATATCCTTTGTCTGTTCAGGAAAACTCGGTTCTAGAGGAGTATATTCGGGAGAATTTAGAAAAGGGATTCATCAGGAGGTCTTCTTCTCCGGCCGGGGCTGGGTTCTTTTTCATTAAGAAGAAGGATGGCACGCTGAGACCTTGTATCGATTACCGAGGCTTGAATAAAATAACTGTCAGAAATGCCTATCCTATCCCACTGATTACCGAGTTATTTGATCGTCTTAAGGGCTCCAAAATCTTCACCAAGTTAGATCTCAGAGGGGCTTACAATTTGGTGAGAATCCAGCAAGGTCACGAGTGGATGACGGCATTCAATACCCGGTATGGCCATTACGAATACACTGTTATGCCATTTGGACTATGCAATGCTCCTGCAGTATTTCAAGATTTGATTAATGAGGTACTTAGGGAGTTTCAGCATGATTGTGTTATTGTTTACCTGGACGACATACTAATACACTCTAAGGAGATTGAGACTCACCATAGACAGGTCAGAAAGGTATTACACAAGCTGCTGCAACATGGTCTATATTGCAAATTGGAGAAGTGCAGTTTTGATCAGTCTCAGGTAGACTTTCTTGGATACGTGATTTCTGGGGAGGGTTTTAAAATGGATCCTGTAAAACTTCAATCTATTTTAGACTGGCCCTTGCCCAAAGGACTCAAGGCTATCCAAAGGTTTATTGGTTTTTCCAACTACTATAGGCGCTTCATTAAAGGATACTCCTCTATCATTGCGCCTATTACCAATATGACCAAACAAGGGGCTGATACTAAGTTCTGGTCTAAGGAAGCTCTGGGTGCTTTCAAGACTCTCAAGGAACTTTTTGCCTCGGCTCCCATTCTAGTCCATCCTGATACGACTCTGCCTTTCTTGCTCGAGGTCGATGCCTCTGAGACAGCAGTTGGGGCTGTTCTGTCTCAAAGGTTAGGGGTGGATAAACCGTTACACCCTTGTGGTTTCTTCTCTAAGAAATTTTCTGGGCCTGAGAGCAGATATGACATCGGGGAAAGGGAACTGTTAGCAGTCATTAAAGCCTTAAAGGAGTGGAGACATTTGTTGGAGGGGACCCTACACCCTATTACGATTTTGACGGACCACAAAAACTTGTCCTATATTGGGGAGGCTAAGCGCTTATCCTCTAGACAAGCTCGTTGGTCCTTATTCCTGACTCACTTCAATTATGTACTGACTTACAGACCTGGTTCTAAAAACTCTAAAGCCGATGCATTATCTCGCCAATATGAACCTTCTACTGTACCTGAACCAGTTCTTTCTTCTTTAGTTCCGAAATGCAATGTCATTGCTAATACGAATCTCAGGATTCATTCTCCATTACTGGCCGAGATCATTAAGTTGCAACATCTAGCACCTAAACAGACTCCTGCGGGCCGTCATTTCGTTCCTCCTGCTCTTCAACTGGAACTTTTACAGTGTTTACATAATAGCAAGATGGCGGGACATCCTGGTATTCGCAAAACTTACGCGTTGATCTCTAAGGACTTCTGGTGGCCTGCTTTACGGAGGGACATTGAGGAGTTCATCGCTGCATGTGAAGTTTGTACTAAAACCAAACAACCCCATACGCTTCCATGTGGATTCCTGCAACCCTTGGAGGTTCCAGAAAAACCATGGTCCTGTTTGGCCATGGACTTTATTGTCGATCTACCTATCTCTAAAAGACAGACTGTTATCCTCACCGTGGTTGACAGGTTTACTAAGATGGCACACTTCATTCCCCTGCCTAAACTCCCGTCTTCTCCCGAATTGGCAGAGATATTCGCTAAGGAGATTTTTCGCCTACATGGGATACCCTCTCAAATTGTATCGGACAGAGGCTCCCAATTTGTTTCCCGCTTTTGGAGGTCCTTCTGCTCTCAACTTGGTATTAAATTAAACTTTTCTTCTGCCTATCATCCTCAGTCTAACGGAGCTGCTGAACGTACCAACCAGAAAATTGAACAATATTTACGATGCTTTGTTTCTGAACACCAGGATGATTGGGTCGGTTTGATTCCTTGGGCGGAGTTTGCACACAACAATCTCGTTTGCGATTCTACTCATTCAAGCCCCTTCTTCATGAATTATGGTTTTCATCCGTCTATTCTTCCTTCGGATTCCCCTTCCCAGGGGGTGCCGTCGGTTGATGTTCATGTTGCCAATTTGAGGAAGTTGTGGGATCAAACTCGACAAATCCTTGTGCACAACTCTATGTTGGTCAAGAAACACGCTGATAAACGTAGAAGGGCGGCTCCGGTCTTTGTTCCAGGTGATAGGGTATGGCTGAGCACGAGGAACATCCGTTTAAAAGTGCCCTCCATGAAGTTCGCTCCTCGTTATATTGGACCCTACAGGGTGCTGACCCGTATCAATCCAGTTGCGTATCGTTTAGCTCTTCCTAATACCTTACGCATCCCGAACTCGTTTCACGTTTCATTGCTGAAACCACTCATATGTAACAGATTTTCCTCCACAATAGCCCCTCCTCGCCCCATTCAGGTGGAGGGTCAGGAGGAGTATGAGGTTAACTCTATTATTGATTCTCGAATCTCCCGGGGGAGAGTACAATATCTGGTTGATTGGAAGGGATATGGTCCTGAGGAGAGGAGTTGGGTACCTCAGGAGGATGTTCATGCTCCCCGTCTCCGCAGGGCGTATCACTCTCGCTTCCCATCTCGTCCCGGTTCATTCCGCCCGGTGGGCGTATCTGAGAGGGGGGGTACTGTCAGGGTACCTGTGGTCTCTACCTCCGAAAGAGGTAGAGACTTAGCTGTTCCTCCATCCAGACGGTCTGATGGCTCCCTTCCCCGCGGTCTATCCGGTCATGCTAGGCCGGCCGCGAGGGAGTGACTGCCTTTTACAGCATCTAGGCAGGAAGTAGTCATCAGGACACTCCCCCGGAACAACCTGTCAGTCAATGGCTGCAGGACCAATCAGGACGCCTTGGGGGCGTGGTTACTGCTCTGAACAGGGTATTTAACAGAGCTTCTTTCATTAGCTCATTGCCCTGTCGTGGTTCTAGCTTGTTCTAGTCACTCAGTGCTTGTGTATTCTATTATCCCTTTTGGTTTTGACCCGGCTTGTTTACCTTACTCTGCTTATCTCTGTTACCCTTGATTCGGCTTGTCTCTCGCTTACCTGTCTTCTGTTACCCTCGACCTCGGCTTGTCTTTGACCATTCTATACTGTACTACTTACGTTAGTCCGGCCATTCTAAGGTCCGGTATACGTATCTGGCTACTGTTTGTACTCTGCGTGTTGGATCCCTGTCCCGATCCTGACAGCACCATCGAGTAGCCGTTTCTGGTTCCAGGCCCTCGACGACCAAACACCGCTGCCACTTAGACGAATCCAAGATGGCCGACCGCCGCATGGTCGGTAGTCGAACGACGGCCACCCAGAATAGTCTATAATTACCGATTGCAACATTGTTGCAATCGGTTAACAAGTGCCACACGACCATAAGTGTGTGATCTATCAGGGGGGCCCTGATTCGTTCGGCGAACGGCTTAAATCACCGCCGTTCGTAGAACGAAGTACTTGTATGCTGGTAGCTTACGGCTGCCAGCATGCGAATCACCATAACATAACACATACACAGCAACTATACATGGCACATAATACAGCCTCCAGACAACCTTCCCATATTATAGTCCAACAGTGGCTAGGTTTGCCACAATGTTCAAGTTACTATATTTAGTAATGAGAATAATAGGCTTATATCGTATTTAGAGGCTGAGGTCACATGATGCCCAAACGTTTGTGCACGGCATCGGTTTGGTGACGCATTCACGTTTGGATCGGCAATGAGGAAAGAGAAGCATGAGCCATTTAAGGTCTTGGATCTGCAGTTGCCGACGTTCAATAGAACACCAGGAGGTGGCAATCTGACAGGAGGCACGGACTAAGGAGAAGAGAACAGACCTGGATCCAGAGAACCACTAATGTGCTGGACTGGTGGCGCCACATAAGGATTCAATGATGCAAAGTGTCCTTCCAATGCATCAGCCTGTCTAGTAACAAAAACAATAAAAGCACAAGATCTTCAAATATAAACCTCCCGATACCGGGATGTGTAAGTTCAAGAAGTGGGTAGGAAGAACTTCGGAGCATCCCAATGATACTGTATTAATCACTGGAGACATTTAATGGAAGAAAAATGATGTATGAAAGATGAAAGGACGATTGACACATTTTTTTCCTTCGGCGTTTACTAGCTCTTTAGATACTTTGACATCTGCTATATAGAGGGAGAGGAGAAATGTTCGTGGTGACGAGTAACTTGTAGGCCTAACTAGTAAACTAGAAGTTGACATTTTGATCCTGTTGAAATGTGTGCAACATTACAATTTATATTATATTAAAAGACAATATCCTATATAAATGATGTTGCATACAATGTTTCTATAAATTATATCCTAATAGTTTGGTGAAATAAAATATAGTAAAGAAAAGTACACAAAATAACCCAAATATGTTTAACTATGTCTATGCTGAAAAGTGCAGGTTTTATTTTACATTATGTCACTAGTTATCAGCGCTTGTAGCACACTGGTATTTATATCGCAGATTAAGCAATGAAAACCAAAGTCACAACTTTGATCGATTCTCTTGCTATTTACCGCAAATTGCCAACCATGGTTAAGGTGTCCTTGTTTTTTGACCAAACAATGCGTGCATATTTAAGCATCTTTGCCTGAGGTATGATTGCTGATGTAGATGTTCAAGCATTTCATAAATGGTTGAAATGCTTTGATTTTCACTCACTTTAGTCTCTTAAGTATACAGTAAACATCTTATGAGTGGCATTACTGTGACCAAACTGCATTGTAAATGTGTCAGGTCAAAGAATTATGGCCAGACTCATTGTCACTGCAGGAAAAAAACTGTTTACAACAGAACAGATAAGCATCTCTGAACACACAACACTTTCAACCATGAAGTGGGAAGACTATTGAAGACAACACTGGGCTTTACTCTTATCAGCCATCACAGAGATTAACAGCAACAGCATGCTCATGACCAACAGAGATGGGTGACTGACAACTGGAAAACATCTATAAAAGCACTATTTCTGCTATTATATGCAGATGGCTGGGTCAGAGGTTGGCATACAACACATGGAGATATATAAAAGCTTTAGATCTCTTAAGGGAAGGGACAGCCTAATTAAATCTTCTAAAATATGAAGTTTAATGGTGCTTTGGAAATAGCAGAGTAGTACAAGAGAAAAATACATAGAACCAACAAAAAAGTGAGCTGCTTCATACCACTGTCAAAGCACTCACATATAATAATGGGTAAACTCTAGAACAGTCAAAAACTCAAAGTAAGTCAGTTCACTTTTTTGACAGCTTTGTACCGTCTCTCTCTGACCGACTGTGCCCTAAGGCACTAAGGATGCCCCTTTACCAATGTATTTTAAAAAGCCACGTGAATGGGCAGAAATAAGATTTGAGAACATAACATGACTAAACGAAATTAGCGTAATAGGAGATGCAGAAAATATTTTACAAAAATCCTTTGACTTATAAGGTTGCATTTGAACCATCACCAAACCATCAGTGAAATCTTGGAGTGCGACAGGATCTGTGATAGAAAAAGCTATCACATTATTATCTTGTGCCTAATATGTCTAAATAAATATGTTAAAACAATATCCATGTAGATGTAAAGACAACATGTATGTAATTAATGTTTATTAATGGGATAACGATTTTGTCTGTTAGAGATTAAAAGCATAAAAGCAAAACAGTTGCTGACCTTTCTGTGTTCTGTCAGTGATCTTTGATAAAAATTTCAAAGTAACATGAAGTCAGTGATCTTTGATAAAAGTTTCAGAGTAACATGAAGTACCATGCTCTATCGTGACTGCAGTAGCGGTACTCACAATTCAAGGTCATGAACATAAACAAAGTTTCCATGTTTATTATGGTCATAAACACAGAATATTTTTGACATTTAAAATGATTAAACAAAAGAGACCAAAATCAATATACAATGTGACCTAACAACTCAATATTCAGTAAAGTCTTTACTGAACCACTTTGTTAAAGATAGTTTTTTTTTTTTTGTTCAAAAAAGAAATTGGAATATATATTTTATTTATCCTCTTCTCCTGGCGGACGCGTGAGGTAGCCCAGCTCCCTCTCGCACACCGCACTGATGCCGGAGCCGGAATATGATGTCATATTCCGGCTCTGGCATCAGTAAGCGGCGCGCGAGGGAGCTGAACAGGAGGATCTCAGTGCTCCCTCACGCACCTGCAGGACCGGCCGCCCAGCAACCCTACTGGACCCCAGGGAATACCCTCAGCACTCCCAAAGGAAGGGAGGCTGGGGGCATCACATTTAAAAAAAAAAACCTGTTTGTGTATGTGTGTTAGTGTTAGAGTGTGTGTGTGTGTTAGTGTTAGTTTTTGTGTCAGTGTGTGTGTGTTACTGTGTGTGTGTCTGCTAGTGAGTGTCAGTGAATGTGTTAGTTTGTGTGTGTGTGTGTGTGTGTGTGTGTTAGTTTGTGTGTTTCTGTTATTGAGTGTGTGTCTGCTAGTGAGTGTCAGTGTGTGTGTGTCAGTGAGTGTGTTACTGTGTGTGTCTCTTACTGAGTGTGTTAGTTTGTGTGTGTCTGTTAGTGAGTGTATGTTTTGTAAGTGAGTGTGTATGTGTGTCTGTCTGTCAATGAGTGTGCATGTATGTATGTCGCTGAGTGTGTCTCTGTCAGTAAATGTGTGTCTGTTAGTTAGTGTGTGTGTGTGTTTAAAACCCCTTCAGCAGTTACCTTTCTCCAGCGCCAGACTCCCTTGGCGCTGGAGATCCCTTCGCCCCGATCCGCCTCTCAGCTCCGAATGTGCATGCGCAACAAAAGCTGCGTGCGCATTCAAACTGCCCATAGAAAAACATTACTTAATGCTTTTCTATGGACGTCCAGCATCTTCTCACTGTGATTTTCACATTGAGAATCACGGAAGCACATCTAGCGGCTTTCAGTGAGGCAGCCACTAGAGGCTGGATTAACCCTCAGTGAAACATAGCAGTTGGGCAGCAGGGTTAAAACTAGATGGACCTGGCACCCAGACCACTTAATTGAGCTGAAGTGATCTGAGTGCCTCTAGTGGTCCTTTATCTGCATGTATCTGCATGCACTGGGGTACGTACCGCGGTCGCGGGGGTCGTAGCTCTGTGACCCCTGCGACCAGGTGCCTGCAGACATGTGTTGCGGCCCTGGCCCGCTCAGAGTAAGCACGGGGGGGGGGGGGGCATGGATTAATTTTTGCACCAGAGCCCCATGGGTCGTGTGTACGCCACTGAAACTAACCACCCCTCTACTGAATGTGACTGTTACCTTGCTTTATCAGTTTTTATCTCTTGCTCTATAAATTTTAATTTTAAATTTGGTGCAGGGCTTTGCTCAGGCAGAAAGCTTCCTGTTCTTACTGAGCTGTATAGGTGGCAAGATGTGGTCCCCAGCAGACCCCAGGTCAGAAATCAAATCATTCTAAAATTATTTGGCTACTTACAATAGTTGCTAGGGCACTCCTGTAGTGGTTATGGTGTTTGGATGTGGTCCTTAACTTGCCTTGTCTAATTCCAAAATTAGCACAGATCATTTAATGGCACCGTGCAGAACTAATGTGCATCTAATGGTGCCATGCAGAACTAATGCACATCTAATGGTGCCATGCGGAACAAATGCGCATGTGCGGCGAGCATCACAGAAGTCCTAAGCTACCATGCACATGCGCATTTGTTCTTCATGGCACCATTAGATGTGCATTAGTTCCCATAGGAAAGCATTTGTTCCCATTGGAAAGCATTGAATTAATGCTTTTTTATGGGGATTTTTAAGACACTGGAGGTCCTCACACAATTCTTGAGGATGTCCGGCATCGTTTCACAGAGTTAAACTCTAAAACTGCAATATTTTCAATTGTATGGTTAGGGGAGAGTGACACTGCACCCAGAACACTTCGATTAGATGAAGTGATCTGGGTGCCTATAGGATAAAGGATTAAAATGATAAAGGCAATAAATGCATTGCATGGTACTAATCAAAATGAGTTAAAAAAAAAAAGTATGATGTGTGGGTACTCTGTTTATATCAGAATTTTTATTTTTATTTATAGCAATGATCAGTTAAATATAATTAAGAAAGAATGAGTTAACAAATATCTACAAATAGTATTATTTGGAATATATCCTTCAGGGGTACCAGCAAAGTCTTATCACATCTATTTAGTATTGTAAAACCTAAATAGCAAACAGGTGGAAATCCCCTGTAATCACAACTAACAGAAAAGTTTCTAAAATTGGCAAAGATATGAATAATGGAAGAAATGGCTCATGCTTTACAAGGAATCACAGATAATGATTGATGCATTTTGTTCCAGATACCAAGAAAAACAAAATCTGTAAAATGATATATCCCTGAGTCAATGACACCAGTTCCAAAAAGATGGATAATATTTTTTTTACATTTGCTATTTTTGTTATTTTTTCTGTCCCTGTCAATCAATAAGAGAATGGGGTGTGATAAGATTAACATGAAGTATGAACACTTTAACTGTAACTCATTTAATAAAATGCTGAAGTATGTGTAAAATAGTTTTATTTCCAATGCACATGTGTAATTCTGCACTATATTTTTTATTTCATTTTTTATTTTGGTACAAGCAACACTACAATAGCAGGTAGGCAAAAAATCCTTTTGCATTCACTTATTACAAGATGCAATGCCAACTTGCGATATTACAAT
The DNA here is from genome assembly GCF_036172605.1 of Pelobates fuscus. NCBI lineage: Eukaryota > Metazoa > Chordata > Amphibia > Anura > Pelobatidae > Pelobates > Pelobates fuscus. Next base: position 112,972,778 of record NC_086317.1, on the reverse strand, counting down.
TTTAGAACTGTTTGTCCTCAAAGTAAGAGGAGATAGCAAGAGGAGAAAGGGAGAGATAGGTTTGAAGAGAAAAACCAGGGGAGTAGGAGGCCTCAGGAGGGGGTGGGCAAAGAGGGAAGGGGTGTAATTGTTTATTTGGGTCTTATACAAAAACAAAACAAAAAGTAAAATTGAAAAAAAAAAAAAACCCAGAGAACTTGGTTTATTTTGGACTCCTCTGGGTACTTAGTAATATTACTTTTGAATGTGAAACCCTCCTGTTTTGTTTTGTTTTTGTTTATGATGACTCTAACTTTCCTAGTTTGACTGATTATTAATTTGGTTTCTGCTACATCTCTGAGGTTGGCTGGATTTCAATGGAGTTTGTCATTGCTGAAGCTCAAAATTGGAAACACACTATAAACCCACATTTTACGTTCGTGAATTTGCACACTGTATCGATCCCACAAATCGAAATTTACACAGTTGCATGTCAGCAATAAAATCATTGTAATTCTGTTACAAAATTCACATTTGGAGAACTGATATTTTATTTTGCTAAACACACCTATATAATATTGTCTTTAAAAGTTTATCAGTCTCAAACCTCAATATTTTTTTTAGGAATTATAACATAATTAAATATACACAAAACAGTATTCATTATTATATATGTTAGAAATTAATCAAACTTTAATAAATACATATAGACGGCAATTCTTTTCTCCAGGGTATATTACTCAATAACTCTCATAAGAACTCCCAGAAGCCCTAGAATTTTGATGCCATTTAAAAGGCTACATAATCAAAATGTATTCATTATATTAATTAATATTCAACGTTTCAATGACTCTAACATTCCACTGAGAATGTCACTAATCGTACAGTCAAATATTTGTTTCAGAAAAATGCAACTTGTTACAGTTACCTTTATCGTACAAGGGATTTGTATTTGAACTGTTTTTACCATGTGACAAGGTCACATTTTCTCTCGTGATAATAAGTATCACCAGAGAGTTAATTGTTCAGAATGCACAGAGAATGTATAATGCACTTTAGTAACATGTAAAACAACCATATAATTGAAACTATAGAAATAACCTGCTTTTCAATTGTATCCAACTTGCAAGATTCTAGTGCTTTACAAATATACATCATTATGAAGTGATTTCCGATTTAGTAGCTTGATTAGTGTAATATGAAGGGGAAATTAATCTGGACTATGGACACCAAAACAACTGACGGGAATTTGATATTTTTTCTTTTGTTTGTTTTAGATTCATACTCATGCTGTATTTTTCTCCAAAAATGTATTTATATTTGGTCAAAATAAATAAAGAAATAAATAAAAATAGCATAACTCCACCATCTTAGATATGCCTCCATTTTCTCAATATGTTTGAAAGTACACAGTGCAGCTCAGCCAATACGAGATCAGTGTGAATTGAGCTGCCGACTAAACTCCATCACTCCAATTTAAAAAAAAATAAATGAAAATATTTGAATGTGCAGACAAATGCAGCATGATTATGATGCCTAACCCACAATGCATTCGAATGCACATATATTGTTTTGGTGTGTCCCTTTAACTACTTCCTTAACAAGCAGAAACACAGATTTTTTTTATAGAAATTCAGTTGTTTATTTATTAAAAAAAAAGTAACCTTTCTCCATTGAGCATTGGTAATTTATCTGGTTTGTAATTTCATTTCAGTTTTGGTGCCCTTGCTCTTCCCAGTTTCTTGCTATACATAATTTTGCGGCAAGCGTAATGTGTATCATTTAGTAGGATAGTGGTTTCTCGACTTCAGGAAGCAGGAAAATCTAGATGGAAGAGAAAGAGCTGTGGGGTTAGAGGGAACTGTTTCAATAAAATTTCCAGGAGGAGACGTTTAAGGTCACTTTTTAATGAATCTAAACTAGAACATGCCCACCAAATGTGGAAATGAGATCCTTTTGCTTTATTGCATCTCCAATATTCGTCAGAATTAACACTATACATATTGTTTAATTGTGTTGGAACCATATGCCACCTGTATAAAACTTTGTAGTACAACTCAATTTAGTTTACACAGTGTGTACTGTGTTTGACCCACTTTATACTCTGTTTTCAGGTTTGAGTCTCAAAAGATTTGTTAAAGTCTAGTTCCCATTTCGTTATTGGAGGCTCTTTAACAAAGACTTCATCGATATTAAGAAATTTAAGTGAACAAGAAATTCTCCTGTTAGGGTTATGGTTCTCAGTAAAATCAATGGTGTCGGTATTTTCTAAAATTTGTTTCGTAGCTAAATCGTTTTTTACTCGCAAATACGTAAACACTTTACTTGAAGCAAGGGAATAAGAATACTGCAAAAGTTGAAAGGGGATTAGACCACCATTGGAGAAAATATTCGAAACTTGATTAATCCCACATCTTCTCCAACTACTCAAATCCAAATCTCTTACATTAGTTCCGAGTTCCATTTTTAATATAAAAATACTTTGACTCCATGGCTGGGTCAATGACCTTTGCTTTTGGGCTTGTGTAGAGAATCATAATACTATCTTTAAAGTTACCTATCATTCCAAAGTGTTGTACAACTAAATCCATAAATTGCCAGTTTAACCTAACAAATGCCTTTTCAGCATCTAGTGCCAAAAAGGCTGCTTTGGTTTTTTAAAATTAATTCTACGGATGTTATTGGTAGCTCTTCTGTGTGGTAACATTTTGTCATCAAACTAATATGATGACCATGGGTCATGTGACCAAGCTCATGTATGCCTTTCTTACAGGGGGATATGCTTTACCCTTTGATATTTTAATAAGGTAATTCAATACCTTTACAAGTCAGGAGAGAGATAACCACTTACCCCTATCTCAATTCCTTCCTGTTCCTTCTTGACTGTGCTACTGAGCAGACAAGAGCAGACATGGGCTAATTTTTATAATGGTGAACTGTGAGTGGGATCCTGTGACTTTATAAGATTTAGTTGTTATTGTTAGTTAGGTAGATTGCTGTTGCTGTTGTTGGTATAGTTAGTTAGATTGTGTGTCATTATTTGTATGTTGTTGTTATTTTGTCTCTGAATAAATATTTGTTAAAGTAGACGGACCATAGTTTATATGTGTATGCGTACATTAATTTATAGAGTTTGATAATTTACCACATTTTGGCGACCACAAATTTTAGACTTCTACAAAGGTTATTTATGAGGAAATAACACATTAATATATAGTCAGATTTATTTTGGGGGAAGGGGGGGGGGGGGGGGGAGAATACTTTTTGAATTATCCTCTGCATTGGAAATAAAGGGCTGATTGTGTTTGGAGTCTAGTTCAGGCCTCCATTTAAATATACCAGCTTAGGCCTCAGGCCTCAATTTTGAATACATTATTGTTTTTAATCCTTTATATTGTACTAGTTTATTTTGCTATATAAAAGAAAGGTATAATACAGGTTATTTTTTGTGTGTGTTTCAAATATCTGAGTTGAGGTTTGGTGTGTTTTGACTATCATAGTACAGGCCTAGTTAAAAAAAAATACAAAATACAAAATTTCAGGCCTGCATTTTAATACACTAAAGTAGGCTTCCATGCTGCTTCTTTTTGTATTTGAATGCAGATTTGATTATTTTGTATCTAAGTGCAGGCCTCCATTTTAATATACCAGCTTAGGCATCAGGCCTCAATTTTTAATATATTACTATTATTTTTCTTTCTAATCCTTTATATTGTATTGGCTTATTTTGCTACATAGAACAAAGGTATAATACAGTTTTTTGTGTGTTTCAAATATCAGAGCTTAGTCCTATAATTACTTTTGTTGTGTTTTGACTATAATAGTTCAGGCCTAGTATTTTTTTTTTCAAGTCTTCATTTTTTTTTTAAATACACTACCAGCATAGGCCTTAATTTTGAATATACAGTTGCAAGAAAAAGTATGTGAACCCTTTGAAATGATATGGATTTCTGCACAAATTGGTCATAAAATGTGATCTGATCATCATCTAAGTCACAACAATAGACAATCACAGTCTGCTTAAACTAATAACACACAAATAATGAAATGTTGCCATGTTTTTATTGAACACACCATGTAAACATTCACAGTGCAGGTGGAAAAAGTATGTGAACGCCTAGACTAATGACATCTCCAAGAGCTAATTGGAGTGAGATGTCAGCCAACTGGAGTCCAATCAATGAGATGAGATTGGAGGTTCACTTGGAAATTCAGAAATGGATCAATCAAATTCTCTCAATATTGAACAACAACAAGCACAATCTGAATACTATCAACCTTTAACCAAGGAATGTGTAATGGAACTGATGGATAATTTGCACAAGAAAATCAAACAAGATATGACATGTCTCATGGAAACATTTAAAGAAGAGACCTTCCAAATCCTCCAATCAAGCACTCGAGGCTGATACAATAAAACATCTGCAAGAAAATTACAAATCACTAGCAATTAAACATGAAAATCTAGAAAACTGAAAGATCTGGAAGCTAAAACCATAGAAACTGAAGACATAGCTTGCAGGAAAAAACATAAGAATAAGAGGCATATCAGAAGATCATGCAAAAGATAAACTAGAATTTTTTTAACTGGACCTATGCTCCTTTTTAATTCCCTCACATAATCTGGGGCAATTTCCCTTCGAAAGATATCACCTTCTGTCAAAATCTAAAGGAGTTGCTGACCATCTACCGAGAAAAGTAATAGTGAGATTTTCTTCTTATTATACCAAAAATGTAATCACACAAGCGACAAGAAAAGAATTACCAAAGTTAGAACAATATAAAGATCTGAGAATATTTGCGGATATATCTTATGCTACTAGACAATTCAGAAGGAATTTCCAGGACTGTACAAGAATATTGAGAGAAAACCACATTGGGTACAGATGGGTATTTCCAGTAGCTCAGATTATCCAACATGACAACTCCACCTTGATGTTTAAGGATCCCTGCCAAGCACGTCCGAAATTGGTGAAAATGGGACTCTGCAAAGAAAATGATACTTAAGGATGATAACCAAAAATATAAAATAAGACTTGAAAGGGATACAGGTCATAACTGCTGAAAGGTTAACTTACAGCAATTTCTGTAACCATATGGCTCTATCACAAGTCACACAATGTTTTCTTGTCTCATGATTTGGAGTCCCGATTTTTAAGGGAGGGTCAATAAGCAGGTAGAAAACACCAACTATAAATCCAAGCACGATTCTTCTCACACTGAAACTTTTTCAGGGCTCACTAAAGTGAGAATTCAGAGAGAATTTATGGTGTTGTAAATCAAATTTAAGGCCAAACAATATAGTTTTTGTGTTCAGTCCAGTGTGTGCAGTACACAATGTGTTGTGTGCAGTGTAGTATTTCTAAACATCAAATACAATAATATTACAGTAGTAGTAAATCCACCAAGCAGCAACTGTCCTGCCATCCTGTCCAGCTTTTGTGGACTCCAGAGAACAGTGCCCAAATAGTGTAGCATGAGCGCATCATTAGACAGCCACCATGCTGTGCCAACCAGCATCTCCTCATAAAGATACATTGACTCAATGCATCTTTATGGAAAGTGTTCACAATGCAGAGCATGAAGGCGCTAAATATAGGTCCTGCAAAGATTGCATACCACATCCAGGAAGCCCTTCTAGTAGCGGTTTGAGTGACAACCACTAGAGGTGGCATTAGGCAACAATGTAAACACTGCTTTTTTCCGGAAATGCAATGTTTGCACTGCAGAGACAACAAGGACATTCACTTTGCTTCAGAACCACTACATTAAACTGTGTCCCTCTCCATGTCCTTGAGTCATGGAGACTGAGCACACCCTAAATGCTCATAAACCTGAGCAAGGACAATTTAGGTGCTATGAATATTCCTTATATGGCAACTGTAAGTTCTATCACTGTCAGGCAGGATTCAACTGGAAAGATAGATATCCACTAAGCTGTTAGTGTAAGTTTGCCACTAAATCCCACAGAGAGTTCCTTGACCCTAAACCAAGGCACTCGAGAGATTTTAAAAAGCCCTTATATTCCTACAATGACTAATCCTAAACTTCTGTTTCCACATTTCAAAATTCAGTTTGAAATTAAAAGTTGATTATATAACAGTTTTTTTTTATTATTTTTAAATTAGCACGTTCAACTTTCAGAATTCACTACATAGTTAATACCTTCATAATTACATCAATATGGACACAATTCCTACTTTTGGTGTATTTGCACATTTATGTGTTATAGTTCGTGGGCTATGCTGCCCTCTAGTGTTAATATTGAAAATCTCTATTTTCAACTGATATTTAGTATTTTCAATTTTTGACAATTGCTCTTGATGTGTTTGATCATATAATATGCATTTATCCATTTGCTGAAGTAGCTTTGGTGTCTTAAGCTCCTCTTTAAGATGGGGGTGGGTGGGGGGTGGGTATGATAAAAACATTTAAATAACAACACAGTAAAGGAAGAGACTATATTAAAAGAACAAAAACTACCACAACAAGAGGATGTAGTCTTAAATTAGAGGGGCAAAGGTTTAAAAATACCACAGAGAGGGTTGTGGACGCATGGAATAGCCTTCCGGCTAACACAGTAAAGGGATCTTAAGCATGCGTGGGATAGGCATAAGGCTATCCTAGATATAAGATAAGGCCAGGGACTAACTAAAAGTATTTTGAAAATTGGGACAAGATGGGCCAAACGGTTCTTATCTATGTTTCTATGTTTACCACTTATTACAAGTGATTTTCACCTCTTTCTTACAGCCATTGTAATTATGTTATAATTAGTTATATTATATTGTATTATATTATATTATATTAATATTAGAGATATTAGTTTTTTTTAATTAGTTTTCTTACCTTTACTTCATTATTCTCATAAAATATATGTATATATATATATATATATATATATATATATATATATATAGTCAGCGCTTAGTAGATAATCCCCTTAGATTCAGTTAGGGGTATACACATTCACAAATGTATCTGCAACAATTGGAAACAGCAATGAAATACAGTATAAAATATAAAAGTATCAATGTTGATTAGGTGTTTATTTATTTGTTTTTATACTTCTTTGTGTGGCTGCCAATACACTGTACATCTAGCTTTCCATGCCAACCGGAGTTACATCTGCGGAGAGGAGGACTTTACTGAACATACAGCTTGCCCCAGTGCACGAGGCAAACGCTGCTTTCATCTGCAAACCGGACGGCACATTTGGAACGGAGGAGAGACTGCAGCCAGATAAGCTTTTAGTGTGGTCCTTAGAAATAAGCACCACATTTTTTTCCTGTAAGGGTTTTTATGTTGGGGAGGGGGATTCCCTTTTTATTTTAAGACATTAAATACAGTATTACACTATATTTATTTTCTGTCTTTTAAGGGATTTCAAGCACAAGATTGTGTTTCCAATAATTCTGTGGACTTCCCTACACTTTGAACCCTGCCATAAATCACACATATTGGACTGTGATATAATTTTGCTTCATGCAATATTTTCATTGTTACAATCAGCAACATTGATACTTTGTACCACTTCATATAAGTACGATTATATTTTTTTGTCCGCTCTCTTTTTCACTTTATTATATATATATGGAGTCCTGATGAAAGTCTGTGCTTAACAGACTGAAACGTCGACCTTCTGCTGATTGATTAAAAGTTAAGTTTTACTTTATTTTCTAGTCCTGGGAGTGCTATCTTTCTTTCATTTTAAATATATATATATATATATATATATATATATATATATATATATATATATATATATATAAATGTGAAGATGATAGCACTCTCAGGACTCCAACTTAAGATTTAACTTTTAATAGCTTACAAAATAAAAAATCGACGTTTCAGTCTGCTATTCACAGACTTTCATCAGGACTAATACATGCAGGACAAATACACACATACACAGGGTTTCTGTTTGCAAGCATACATACTTTGTGTGTACTCGGAATAGTTCCGTTCATGTTTTGGAGGTGTTCAATTCCAGGAGCAATTTTGTTTAGATTAAGTTCATTCTGCTTAAACGGCGAGTTAGTAGTATGGGTGATAGTGCCCACCCAGGGGGATAGGCACTCACCCATTATACTTTACTCGCTTTACTTAACACTTGAGATATATAAAACCCTGGCTTTGGTAGTGGCTCTCTCTCTTAGTATTGTGTTGCAATATGTTGGTATAGACACATAGGTTTTTTGTTTGATGATAGCTGGCGCTATTAATTTCTCTGCAATGCTTAAAATCAGTGCTCATGACATATTCTTTTTGTGCCTATGCATGTTAATTATTCTTATTTTATTATTTTTTTGGCTTCCAGTTCCTCTCTGTTTTGATTTATATGCCTGTTCTGTTTTTCTATCAGGTTGATTGATATGCCTGCTCTGCCTTCATACTTTACATTCTATGTATATATTCTATCAATGACTGTATGTGTATCACACATTTGATAGTGCATTAGATTGGGCAGATTGTTTGGGTTATACCCATTACACACATTATGTAAAGGTCCCTCGAGCTGTGTTTATGTTTGGTTTTTAGTTGCTATGGACACTTTGGTCGCATAGCAACATTCTCCCAATGAGACTGTATCCCGGCTGATCACGTGACGCGGTAATGACGCCGACGCCACGTGATGACGTCACGTACGCACACGTGACCGACGGCGGAACCCGCACGTTTTTCGGACCGGACAGACAGGGAGTGGGAGTTTATTCCGGTGGTGGGTAAGTTAATTGCTTGTTCTCATATCTGTACATATGTGTGTATTTGTCCTGCATGTATTAGTCCTGATGAAAGTCTGTGAATAGCAGACTGAAACGTCGATTTTTTATTTTGTAAGCTATTAAAAGTTAAATCTTAAGTTGGAGTCCTGAGAGTGCTATCATCTTCACATTCTTCTACATTTTGCTTGACAAGCACCGGGCAAGTATTTTTACTATATGGAGTGCAAGATTATTTTCCATTTATATATATATATATATATATATATATATAATGAGAATATATACATACAAAAAGAAATCCAGATAGCACTCCCAGGTCTTTGTAAAATAAAACTTAGCTTTTAATCAGCTTGCCATAAAAAGAAGAGACGTTTCAGTTTGCTATACACAAACTTTCATCAGGACCCTGTTTGTGTATAGCAAACTGAAATGTCGATTCTTCTTTTTATGGCGAGCTGATTAAAAGCTAAGTTTTAATTTACAAAGACCTGGGAGTGCTATCTGGATTTCTTTTTGTATATCTCGACTGATTGAATGATTTAAGGTGTTGACCTTATTATTATACAGAAGTATTTTTCTGTAGATTATGCAATGAATGTATCAGTAATTGCAACTTTTAAGGGGTGTGTATTGAGTACTATGCGTCAAATAGGCCATACCAGAATGAGAGAGCTCATACACTCTCACAGTTTATGTAGTGGTACTTAAATTGATGAAAAGCCCCAACTATTGCACTATAACATTATTTATGGAACACACAACTGAGAGATAATTATTCTGGACAGGATTTACATCTTTGTAATCAAATCTTTAAATTGTGTAAGGTCTTATTGAAATGTCTATGTATTGTGGATAGTACACGTTGACTCGTGTCAAATACACATGCAGCCACTGAATACAAAACAGTTTTCAAAATACTGAAATCATTACTGGTCATTTGGTGTAAATATTTAATCCAAATAGCCTTTTCTTTTATTTCTAGGGGCAAACAGAGGGAGCATACATACCGTTTATTTGTTTTGTGCCTAAAGGCACTAAACTATTCACCAGGTCTTTTTGTACTATTGTTCTGGTACAAAATGTGACCTGTGCCTCCCTGTTTGCTTCCAATTATTATATGCTGTAATATAGTCATTTGGATGAAACATTCTCATCGATTAAGGCTCGTATCTTTTTTTGCATTACTTTAAATTTAGTTACTCATTTTATATTCACAAGAGAAGAAGCTCCTCCTAAGCCTCCTAATGATCTGGAATGGGATCATCGAAAACCTATTATCTAGCAGGGATTCAAAAAAGTTCTGTTGTTTGAACATCTGAACTTTGAAACATGGGAAAATGCTTAAGGGTTATTTGATAAAGTTTCAGAGTTTTTGTCTTTTGTGGCTATTTTTTGTCAATCCATTGACATATATATGGACATTGAATAATTATCTAGATGATCAGCACACATAAAAAAAACAAACAAAGTATGTAAACCCAAGCAGGGGACAATGATATATGAATACATATACACATATGAGCTCTACTTTATTTATAAGCATTATGGCATCACGTATAGTAAATCATTCCCAGTGCTTTATTTAATGGACACTCTAGACTAGAGCATCTCCATGCTCAACCAGAAGAAACAGACTGACAAAAAGTGACAGTTTATGACATTATATCCAATGATGTCTCATTGTTTGGGTTTGGTGACTGTTTATTAGAGGCCTAGTTCTTCCTGGAATATTGTGCATTGGTTATTCTAAACACTGGTTGCCAGGAGTTCCATCATCATCCTTCTCACAGTCGTTTTCTTCCAAGACCATTATATTGTCTCATGGTTATCCTCATCAGCAGTTCAGAGTGCATTGGTGATTGGTATAATTTATACCACAAAGAAAGTAATACTGCTGAAAGCAAAATAAACAATTTCTCGAAACACATACTATATAGCCCTTTCTATCACCACTCATCGGAGATAGATATAGACCCAGCATGGAATGAAACCTTGAGGTTCCCTCTTGAAAATGAAACTGCCCATATTAAGGAGGAACTGTAAGAAACACACACACACACAAATAGATGAAAAAACTATGACAATTAAAATAAATAGGATAATGAAAAAGGTGAACACACACAAATGAAGTTATGCATGTGTGATATCTTGGTTAGTTATGCAACCAATGGACTTAAACTCATGAATCACAGCATTTAAAATAAAAAACTATCATGGTCAGTTAAACATAATAGTGATTGGTTTTAACAAACCAACCAATCACATAATCATGTCAGCCATAATACAGCATATAAATCCACAGTGTTAGAGTTCTAATGCTATTTTAAAGCTAGACATTGGGATGAGAGGATCATATTTTGTGCCTTTTTGTGATGTAAATATATCTTTAAAGTAAATGGTCTGCAAGATACCCAGTGTTTACCACTAAATTAATTTTACATGTGAATTTTATTATAATTATCTAGATTTTGCATACTACTATTATTTTTTAAATCTGGGTTGACTGTCTATCATTGTATGCTGGTCTTTAGCAATGCCCAAGTTACGTGTATATATGATATCCATGCACAAAAGGATGAAAAAGAAGTAAATATAGAGTGATACTATATCAGAGTTTACAGGTGAGATGAGGTCCAATGCACTTTAACAAAGTGATGACATTCTGACCTTCATATTCGAGCTGGAGCACGTATGTTTATAAAGGATTGTTCGTGTTCATTCATTCACCTGGATTGACAACCACCCTCAGCATAATAAGAAAATAATGGGAAACTAGCTCCATCAATTCTGATCTACACATCATTAATAATTGTGAATCTAATCTACTTTTCTGTTATAGTAGAGAACAGAATGAGCAAATAATTCAGATAATAAAATAGAAAAAAATGAGTGAATATAAAATAAACCTGCGCAGACCAGCTTGAAATGTGTGATTGCACATTAAAGGATAAATTATGTGTCAAGCACATATATTCAAATGTAATTTTTGATCTCTGCACATCATTCATTTTAATCATAATCATGATGATTATAGTAAAAGTGTCACTACAGGATTGATATTTTTGCATCCCTTCTATTCCTTTTAAAAAAAATAAAAATAAAAAAAATGCATTTACTGGTGAATATATTAAAATATATTAAATTATATTAAATATATATATTTTACATATATTAAAATAGATTCACCTCTCAGTCTCACAATATCAGGTTTTCCTTGGAACTGGAATTGCTTTGTTTACATTCCATAGCATTGTAGCTGAATGAATGTATTCAATCAATGTGGAATAAAAGAAAAGTATTAGCGTATAGTCAGATATGTGAATGCAAAGTGCAACATTTTTAAGAAACTTGGGTAACTCACAAAATTCATATTAACTTATAGGTTTTCATAGGGTAACTGATGGCATTTTTGGAAATATAGGTTCCTTCAAATACTATCACAACGTAAAAATAATACAAACATACAAAGTAAGTACAGTTTAAAATGAGCAATTTTTTTTTTTTTTACAGAACATTGCATTCAGCTATTGCAACCCAGGAAAGCCTGTAGAGGGCAGCTTTTATATTAATTCTGTGAGATGATGAGGGACTGGAGTCTTGGCTGAAGGAGCAGGGATTTTAAGTAAACAGGGGTTATATTAGTGACACTACCTTATCTTAATGCTTTGAAGAAAATCAAAAAAGATAGATATGTAGAAAGTCAGACATTTACTTAAAAAATAAATATAAAATTAGAAGTCATGGGTTTACAATAACAATGATCTGAATGTACTGTATGCATGAGTCATTTTAATATATATATATATCAAAGATTGTGTAGAAAAGATTCTGATTCCCAGAAAAAAAAAAGTATAAAAGCAAATCACAGAGTCCAAATCTAAAAGCAAAAGATACAGTTGATAAAACGTACTATTCAAGTACAGGATGTGGCTGCAATAGTGAACGGTTCAACAAACGAGACCCTTTATTAAGCTTTTATTCATTCTAATGCCTATGAGACATCATTAGTATTCAGGAAGGTAGCAGAACGTGGAAATTCAAATAGATCTTGGAAAATGACTTGATTAAGATCTGTAATTGAATGATCTATTTGAGCTCTTAAATAGGATAACATAAAAGAAAAAACATCTGTCAATATGATCAAGCCATGGAATAATGTTAGACTTTATCAGGAATGTGGTTGGATTATGCAGTTACATTTTTTTCGTCTCATTCAATGTAAAATATCAATGCTTACAAACAAACAGGCTTACAGTTTCTGTACAAAAGGTCCAAAATTCAGCTTTGTAGTTGACCACAAGGGGGAAGCAAAGGCATTTAAATATGCGTTATTTCTGTGTGTGCTTTTTTATTAAGTTTATGCACTGTCTTATTTTTTTCTTTGACCTACAGAGAATCCTCGGCGTGCAATTCTCATTGCGTAACTTAGTGGACATTTTTTTTATTTGCTAAAATTAGCACGCGAGATGGCTTTTTAATTACCAAGTTTCTTAGCTTGGCTAAGTTACATGCTTAATTTTCTTATGACAATGACACATGCTAGGCATAAAGTTTGCTAATTAAATATCATCACAACTGAATACAAGAAAGGGAACATTTTGAAACAGCAATTCATATTCTGCATGGCAATTGTAATAGCACTCTGAATATGCACTAAAACATCACACTTGCAGTGTCCGTCTGAATTTCAGGCTTAATTAGCTCCTTATCAATAGGAAAAATAATTTAAATAAAAAAAATTGTCTAGATCCCTGACATACGGCCCATTTATTGTGTTAAATGGCCGTTTTCTTTGATATTCACAGTAGCAAAGACTGTGTCTGTGTTTTATATTAATTCATTTTTTTTCTGATTTAGATTTATCTGTTTGTGAGGTGACCTTGGCTAAATATTGCTTTCTATTTGTTAAATACATGGAAAGTTTATTTTTCTCTAGATACAGTTGCTGTGCCTTTTGCACATGGGCTTTTATTGCACCCTGCATTGACTACCTACAACTGTAACACACACATGTCTAAAATAAAAAATAAATACTGTATTTGGGGTTTATCCATATAGACGTGACTTCTCAATTAAATTCTATAGGAATATACTTGAAAATATTATTTATTATATAGATGTGTTGCAATTTGCATGCTGAGGATAGGATAATTGACCAAGTGCAAACAATAATGGAAGCTTAGTCATGACATCTGCACTCATCCGCTTGGCTGGGCAGTAATCAAGGACAATGACATCTTAATTGATCACTGATTGGATGAAGTGGTATTTGATTTCAATACGATTGCATCTTTGATGACTAACTGGAGTCCTTGAAAGAGTTATTGAGACTGATTGTCCCAAATGCATGTACTAGTTCATATTGACATTGATTGTTCATTTTCCTGAGAAACTCCATCAAGTATAAACTTTCCTGTGCAGTCACAGCTAGTGGCGGAGGTAAAGTAGAGAGGTCCTGGTGCAAGATTTTTTTTGAGGTTTATGAGGCCCCCTTATTTAAAGGAAGGAAAAATATGTAGATTCCCATTCGATGTACAGCTCCCATAATTCTTTGCCAGCTGGGGATCTACCATTTGCCCATCGTTGCAGGGTTCCTTATTAAGCATGGTTTTGTATGGAGTATGTGTGTGTGAATGTAGGGGTGTATTTGAGTGTAGTGGTGGGTGTATTTGAGTGTAGTGGTGTGTGTTTTATGTACTCTTGCCATTTAAAAGCTGTGGTTTACTTGTGTGTAGTGTCTGCCTTTAAATATAGGGGTGTGTCTGTATGCTGTGTTGATGTTAAAATTTGTGGATAGTGTTGGACTTTAAATGTTGAGATGCATGCACATATACATTTACACTGCCACACACACATATACACACAGACACACAAACGCATATGCAGATACACTGAAACACAGAGATACACATACGGTACATATGTACAGATACATAGGTACAGACAAATAGATACACAGAGACACTGAAACACATACAGATACAAACACAGACACACATGAAGATACACAGATACTCACACTAACACATATAGATATAAAGACACACATACAATACTTTTGCCATTGGGTGGCCCTAAGTTCATGCATCCACCACTGGTCACAGCTAAAGTCATGTATTCAACTTCACATGGGGACAAAGCTACTGTAGACTGTTTCTTGGTCTGCCATGCAACCAGTGGACCTTATTAGCAGTGGACCTTAGTGGACCTAATCAGCATAACTTTATACTTCTAGTTTTAAGTCTTGATTAAACTTCTTGTAGCATAACTAATATTCAGTAAAAAATTAAAATAACTCTTCACATGTTTAGTTGTGACAAAACATTGTTTTGTTGACATACCAAACTTGTCCTGAATCTTTGTAAATTTGTATTTCTTTTGGTTTACTTAACCCCTTAAGGACACATGACATGTATGACATGTCATGATTTCCTTTTATTCCAGAAGTTTGGTCCTTAAGGGGTTAAATGCAATGCCTAGGAAATGTTTTATTTTTCCAAAGTATTTCATTTTGAATTTGTTTGTAAGCATTACTTTTACATCATTGAGTTTTATTTCAATAGGAGCAACTTTTTATTTTCATATTGGTTGGGGTACATGCAGTGGTCTTAATTTGACTTAAATAGTCACATAGTACTTTGTGTCACATAGTACTTTGTTCCAATTTCTACCTGACTATTTCAAACTGTGTAATGACTTGTTCAACTTGAGAACTTGTTTTTTATTCTGTTTTGGACTTGACTTCAAAACCTTCTGGTTGTTCCACATTTAATTCACATTTAACTAAACCATGTATATACAGTTGTGCTCAAAGGTTTGCATACCCTAGCTGAAATTGTGAAATTTTAACAGTGATTTTGAAAATATGACTGATGCAAAAAAAAAATTTTATTGAATGATAATGGTCATATGAAGCCTTTTATTATCACATAGTTGTTTAAATCCTTTTTAAATTGTAATGATAACAGAAATCACCCAAATTAATCTGATCAAAAGTTTACATACCGTTGAATGTTTGGCCTTATTACAGACACACAAGGCAACACATACAGGTTAAAATGGCAATTAAAGGTTAATTTCCCACACCCCTGTCTTTTTAAATTAGTGTCTGTGTATAAATAGTCAATAAGTTTGTTAGCTCTTACGTGGATGCACTGAGCAGGCTAGATACTGAGTCATGGGGAGCAGAAAAGAACTGTCATAAGACCTGCTTAACAAGGCAATGGAGCAATTGAACTTTATAAAGATGAAAAAGGATATAAAAAGATATCCAAAGCCTTGAAAATTCCAGTCACTACTGTTCAATCACTTATTAAGAAGTGGAAAATTTGGGGATCTCTTGATACCAAGCCAAAGTCAGGTAGACCAAGAAAGATTTCAGCCACAACTGCCAGAACAATTGTTCAGGATACAAAGAAAAACCCGCAGGTAACATCAGGAGAAATACAGGCTGCTCTGGAAAAAGATATTGTGATTGTTTCAAGAAGAACAATACAATGACACGAACAAAATGGAGCTGCATGGTCGAGTTGCCAGAGAGAAGCCTTTACTGTGCCAATGCCACAAAAAAGCCCGGTTACATTATGCCCGACAACACCTTGACACGCTTTTACAGCTTCTTGCACACTGTAATTTGGAGTGATGAGACCAAAATAGAGCTTTATTGTCACAACCATAAGCACTATGTTTGGAGAGGGGTCAACACTGCTTATAGTGAAAAGAATACCATGCCCACTGTGAAGCATGGTGGTGGCTCACTGATGTTTTGGGGGGTGTGTGAGCTCTAAAGGCACAGGAAATCTTGTGAAAAGTGATGGCAAGATGATCAGCATGTTATCAGAAAATACTGGCAGACAATTTGCATTCTTCTGCACGAAGGCTGCACATGGGACGCTCTTGGACTTCCCAGTATGACAATGACCCTAAGCACAAGATGAACATCCAGTGCTTACAGGAGAAAAAAAGGTGAAGGTTCTGAAGTGGCCATCACAGTCTCCTGACCTAAATATCATCGAGATGGGGAGATCTCAAACTTGATGTTCATGCAAGACAACCAAAGACTTTGCATGACCTGGACGCATTTTGCCTAAACGAATGGACAGCTATACCACCTGCAAGAATCAGGGGCCTCATAGACAACTATTACAACTGCACGCTGTCATTGATGCCAATGGGGGCAATACACAGTATTAAGAACTAAAGGATGCAGGCTTTTGAACAGGAGTCATTTCATTTTTTTCTTTGTTGCCATGTTTTGTTTTATGATTGTGCCATTATGTTATAACCTACAATTGAATCCCATAATGAATAAAAAAAATGTGTGTTGCCTACTCAGTCATGTTTTCTTTAGAAATATTACATATGTTACCAATCCTCCAAAGGTATGCTAATTTTTTAGCACAACTGGAAACTGTTGGATAGAGCATTTCTTCGTAATTAACTTACTTTATATGATTGTAAACTTTAGTAGCATATCTGACTTATACATTTCAACTCCATCAGTTTTGTTCTTCACTGCATACACCCATCGATCCCCTGCTGAAAAGTTATCTTATAGCAAAGTGTTCAAGATTGTGTGAGTTGAGTTTATGGCATCTTTAAAGATTAATGGCTACATTGAACACCCTGTATTCTCATGCCGGCTGTTTGTTTTTTCTTTCCTTAAGGTAAAAGGGTAACCCAGAAGTGGACCCCTTACTCACTGTGCCTAGAAAGGTATCAGCTATACCTTTACTGATGAGGCCTAATAATGCTATTTCAATTCTTTGGTGTTGCTCTATTTTGCGTGTAGAGGGAGAAAACCTTTTGGATTTGTTCTTCCCTTGTGGGTGGGATCAATCTGATAAGCAAAAGGTTTACGTTCTCTCTGTAATTGCACAAGATGAGCTAAAATAAGTTTTGAAAACTGAGCGGCAAGCTATTTGAACAGTTGACTAGTTCTCAGTCTTCGCTTGCACCCTGTTTTTTGCTCACCCAGTAAATTCAGTTGTTTGTTAATACATGGCCATTAGTTTTGAAATCATAGTCTTTGATGTTGTCAGGGTACCTGTAGTCTCTACCCCTGAGACGGGTAGAGACTTAGACGTTTTTCCATCCAGACGGCATGATTCTCCCGTTCCTCGCGGTCCCCTCGCGCATGTAAACGCCGTCCGCGAGAGAACTATGCCTTTTTGTAACGTGACGCTCAATAGTCGACGTCATGACGCTATTCTAGCCCGACCTGTCAGTCAAATCCCGGACACGAATCAGGTCTCGGCGGAGGCGTGATTAGTCTCTAGAACCAGGGTATTTAAGGGAGCTCTCAGCATTTGCTCATTGCCCTGTCGTGGTTCTAGCCAGCCTAGTCACACAGTGCTCTTGTATTCTCTTGTCTTTTGGTTCTGACCCGGCTTTGTTATTACTTACCTGTCTTCTCTGTTATCCTTGACCCGGCTTGTCTCTCGCTTACCTGTCTTCTCGTTCCCTCGACCTCGGCTTGTCCCTGACCATTCTATACGTAGTTTTACGTTAAGTCCGGCCATTCTAAGGTCCGGTATACGTATCTGCTACTCTTTGTGCTCTGCGTGTTGGATCCCTGTCCCGATCCTGACATTACGACAGGGCCAATGGATCCTGCAGGTACAAACTGTCAGCTTGGTTCCCCTGATCCTAGGTTTGACGCCATGGATCATAGAATGGATCAGATGGCACTAGCACTACAGGCGTTACTATCACGTCCTAATAATCCACCTGAGGAGATGCGTAATACTTCTATTCCTCCTGTGAGTTCAGGGCTAGAGGTAGCCACTGTAGGTGCTTCTTCCCGAGTTACCCCACCTGTACGTTATGCTGGTTCTCCTGAAAGGTGTCGTGGCTTTTTGAACCAGATCAGTATCCATTTCGAGCTACAACCCCGTTCCTACCCTACTGATAGGGCAAAGGTGGGATTTATTATCACCTTACTCATTGAGAAGGCTCTGAGATGGGCTAATCCGTTGTGGGAGAATGATAATCCATTAGTCTATAACTATAATGCCTTTGTAGCTGCTTTTAGAAGAACTTTTGACCCCCCTGGCAGAAAGGTCAATGCAGCTAGATTACTGTTGCGCCTTAGACAAGAGAACCGAACACTTGTGGATTACGCACTAGAGTTCAGGTCTTTGGCGGCAGAGGTTAAGTGGAATGAACAGGCTTATATAGACGTATTTTTGAACGGATTATCCGATGTAATACTTGACGAGGTAGCGACGAGAGAGCTTCCCGAGAATTTGGAGGACTTAATTTCCTTTATCTCTCGCATTGACGAACGTCTAAGAGAGAGGCAGAACACTCGAGATAGAACCGGTAGACCTTCCTTTAGACTAGCTCCTTCATTTCAAAGTCCTGAAACCAAAACTCCACAGTTTCCAGAACCTATGCAGATAGGCCTTACTCGCCTCTCAGAAGAGGAGAGACAGTACAGGAGAAGGGAGGGACTGTGTATGTATTGTGGGGTCAGAGGTCACTTACGTTTGAATTGTCCCAATCGCCCGGGAAACGCTCGCACCTAAGTTTCTCTAGAGGACAGGCCTTGGGTGTTTCTATTTTGTCCTCTACTCATAACTACAAAGAACACAGGCTTCTATTACCCGTCTCTTTAACTTGGGAGAAGGGAACTTTAGAGACTGTGGCATTGATAGACTCCGGAGCTGCTGAGAGCTTTATCGACCAAGTTTTTCTCACCAAACACGCTATCCCATCCCAGTTAAGGAAGACACCTTTGGCTGTTGAGGCCATTGATGGTAGACCTTTAGTTGAGCCTGTGATTTTCCGGGAGACCACACCTCTTAACTTAACTACTGGTATTCTACACAAGGAGGAGATATCTCTACTACTCATTTCATCTCCTTCTGTTCCCATAGTCCTGGGATACTCCTGGCTGAAGAGACATAACCCCATTATAGATTGGAAATCAGGGGAAATAGTCTCGTGGGGTCAGGGTTGTCAAGAGAGATGTTTAAAGAGAGTGTCACCCCTTTGTATTGTTAACACACTTAATAACTCTACCGACTCTACTAAAGTACAGATACCGTCCTTGTATCTAGATTTAAAGGCGGTATTTGACAAAGGAAAGGCTGATACCTTACCACCACACAGGCCTTTTGATTGCAAAATTATTTTACTTCCTGGTACTATGCCTCCCAGGGGCCATGTATACCCTTTGTCTACGAATGAGAACTTAGTCTTAGAGGAGTATATTCGTGAAAACCTAGACAAAGGGTTCATTAGGAGATCCTCCTCCCCTGCTGGGGCTGGATTTTTTTTTGGTTAAAAAGAAGGATGGTTCTTTAAGACCTTGCATTGACTACCGAGGTTTGAACAAGATAACCATTAGAAATGCCTATCCGATCCCCTTGATCACCGAGCTTTTTGATCGATTAAAGGGTTCCAAGATTTTCACTAAGTTAGACCTCAGAGGTGCTTATAACTTGGTGAGAATTCAGCAGGGACACGAGTGGAAGACTGCGTTCAATACTCGTTATGGGCACTAGGAGTATACTGTAATGCCTTTTGGTCTCTGTAATGCCCCGGCGGTATTTCAGGATCTAATTAATGAAGTTCTTAGGGAGTTTCAACATGACTGTGTTATTGTATACCTCGATGATATACTTATACATTCCAGGCATATTGAGACTCACCACGGACAGGTCAGAAGGGTTTTGCACAAACTTCTTCAACATGGCTTGTACTGCAAATTAGAGAAATGTAGCTTTGACCAATCCCAGACTACCTTTCTTGGTTGCGTGATTTCTGGAGAGGGGTTTGAAATGGATCCGGAGAAACTCCAATCCATTTTAGATTGGCCTTTACCTAAGGGTCTCAAGGCAATTCAGAGATTTATTGGTTTCTCTAATTATTAAAGACGTTTCATTAAGGGTTACTCCTCTATTATTGCTCCTATCACCAATATGACCAGACAAGGGGCTGACACTAAGAATTGGTCTACTGAAGCACTTCTGGCTTTTAAGACTCTCAAGGAGCTGTTTGCTTCCGCACCAATTTTAGTTCACCCTGATACTACTCTGCCTTTCCTACTCGAAGTTGACTCTTCTGAGACGGGTATAGGTGCCATCCTGTCCCAAAGGTTGGGTGTGGATAAACCATTACATCCATGTGGGTATTTTTCCCAAAAATTATCGGGTACTGAGAGCAGATATGACATTGGTGACAGGGAACTCCTAGCGGTTATCATGGCTTTAAAGGAGTGGAGACATCTATTGGAGGGGACTTTGCATCCTGTTACCATTTTGACGGATCATAAAAACTTATCCTATATTGGGGAGGCTAAACGATTATCATCGAGACAGGCCCGTTGGTCTATATTCCTCACTCACTTCAATTACATACTCACATATAGGCCTGGTTCTAAGAATTCTAAAGCTGATGCCTTGTCTCGCCAACATGAACCTTCTGCCATATCTGAGCCGGTTTTATCCTCTATAGTACCTAAGTGTAATATCATCGCTAACACAACTCTCAAAATCCATTCTCCGCTTCTTGATCAGATCAGGAGCTTGCAGCATCTGGCACCTAGACTGACTCCTGCGTCTAGACACTTCGTTCCTCCTGAACTCCAACTGGAGCTCTTACAGTGTCTTCACGAGAGTAAGGTGGCTGGTCATCCGGGCGTTCGCAAAACATATTCCTTGATCTCTAAGGATTTCTGGTGGCCTTCTTTACGGAGGGATATTAAGGATTTTATCGGAGCCTGTGAGGTCTGTACTAAGACTAAACTACCTCATTCGCTTCCTTGTGGTCTCTTACATCCCCTGGAAGTTCCAGAAAAACCTTGGTCCTGTTTGGCGATGGATTTTATTGTGGATTTGCCTGTTTCGAAAAAGCACACTGTTATTCTCACAGTGGTGGATAGGTTTACCAAGATGGCTCATTTCGTGCCTTTACCTAAACTTCCGACTTCACCTGAATTAGCAGAGATTTTTGCTAAAGAGATCTTTCGCTTACATGGGATACCTTCCGAGATTACTTCTGATAGAGGTTCCCAGTTTGTTTCACGTTTCTGGAGATCATTCTGTTCTCAACTAGGCATTAAATTGAATTTTTCTTCTGCTTATCACCCTCAATCTAACGGAGCCGCTGAACGTACCAATCAAAAGATTGAACAATATCTGCGTTGTTTTGTTTCTGAACACCAGGACGATTGGGTCGGTCTGATTCCTTGGGCAGAGTTCGCACACAATAATCTTGTTTGCGATTCAACTCGCTCTAGCCCCTTTTTCATGAATTATGGTTTTCATCCTTCCATTCTTCCCTCGGTTCCTTCTTCCCAGGGGGTACCGTCGGTTGATACTCATGTTGCCAATCTGAAGAAGTTGTGGGATCAGACTCGACAAATTCTCCTACATAATTCTATACTGTATAAAAAACACGCTGACAAACGCAGAAGGCCGGCTCCTAGTTTTGTCCCTGGTGATAGGGTATGGTTGAGTACTAGAAACATTCGTTGGAAAGTACCGTCTATGAAATTCGCTCCTCGCTACATTGGACCCTATAGGATCCTGAATCGAATTAATCCTGTTGCGTATCGCCTAGCGCTCCCCTCTGCCTTACGTATTCCTAATTCCTTTCATGTTTCCTTGCTAAAACCCCTGATCTGTAACAGATTCTCCTCCAAGGTCTCCTCTCCTCACTCTGTTCAGGTTGAGGGTCAGGAGGAGTACGAAATCAACTCCATCATCGATTCTCGAATCTCCCGGGGGAGAATCCAATACCTGGTTGATATGGTCCAGAAGAGAGGACCTGGGTACCACAGGAGGATGTCCATGCTCCTCGTCTTCGCAGGGCTTTTCATTCCCGCTTTCCATCTCGTCCCGGTTCCTTCCGCCCGGTGGGCGTTTCTGAGAGGGGGGGTACTGTCAGGGTACCTGTAGTCTCTACCCCTGAGACGGGTAGAGACTTAGACGTTTTTCCATCCAGACGGCATGATTCTCCCGTTCCTCGCGGTCCCCTCGCGCATGTAAACGCCGGGCGCGAGAGAACTATGCCTTTTTGTAACGTGACGCTCAATAGTCGACGTCATGACGCTATTCTAGCCCGACCTGTCAGTCAAATCCCGGACACGAATCAGGTCTCGGCGGAGGCGTGATTAGTCTCTAGAACCAGGGTATTTAAGGGAGCTCTCAGCATTTGCTCATTGCCCTGTCGTGGTTCTAGCCAGCCTAGTCACACAGTGCTCTTGTATTCTCTTGTCTTTTGGTTCTGACCCGGCTTTGTTATTACTTACCTGTCTTCTCTGTTATCCTTGACCCGGCTTGTCTCTCGCTTACCTGTCTTCTCGTTCCCTCGACCTCGGCTTGTCCCTGACCATTCTTTTTTTTTTTTTTTTAAATTCTTTATTTTAGGTGTGCACAGAATAAACAGATAGCTGATATGCGCCACAACAGCGATATTCCGTAAAATAGGTAGACATAGTACAAGTCATGGCATACGTTATACAGGCACATTTTTAAAGTTTTTATAGTAGAACAATAGTTTAGGTTGACGTTTAGTTTTCAATATGTTAACATAATGTACATGCCATGTAGAAATAGGTAGAGGAGGGACAAAGGAGGAAAAACATGGCTCGTGCAGAGAACGTACATACAAGAGCATTCTATCAATCGGCTTAGGAATGTTAAATCTCGCTTTCTTGCCAATGCAGTAAGAAAATGGGAATGCGTACATTTCTTATAATTTTAACTAGCTTAGACTACTATATTGTTAAAGTAAAAGCAAACAAAACAAAACAAGGGAAAACACCCGATGGACAACAGCTATAGACTAGACACCCCGTGACATATAAGGCTGCACACTTTCACAGCAAATTAAACAATGCTTATGGTCGACCAAGGTCACAATAGCTGTGTTTACAGGTTAAGCTATGCTTCAGAAGATGTGCTAGGTTAATTACAGGGTGTTTGTCAGGTGTCACATGTGAGTGCCTAACCGTCTATGGCATGAGATATGCTGGGTGTACATGTGGTGGTGTAGCATTGCTCACAGATGCATATACAATAAGTGTGGTGTTTCACTAGGGTAATAAACATGCATGAGTTGTTAAACTAATTGTGTTAATGTGGCCCTTGCTAGAGAGGCAAGGCTGGATAAGGATGGTGTGAGTCAGAGTCCTCTTCGGCTGCGTGGGCTTGGTGGTGTGGTGGCAGCCCTAGCCGTATGATGGCAGTTGGAGTCAGCCTACTCCTGTCGTCGGTGCCAGCAAAGCACACAGAGAGACCAACTGGGTTTCGGCATCGCAGGTCAAGTAGGCTGGAGGGATTCCGCCGCTGCTTCCCGGTCTTCCGTGAGTACCTCGGGTGACGGGGGTATTTCTCTGGCGGTGCAGCCATTTCTCTGCTCCCCTCATGGTTTTGCAGGCCGGAGTCCCTGTGTGTCCCTGTAGTATGGGAGCGTAACCCTTCTGGGTGCTGTTTACGGCTCTGTGCCGCTGCTTCTGGGTGATGCGCCGGCAGGCCTTGGTTGTGCTTGGAGCTGGACTTTGTCGGGAGACCGCTCCAGTTGTGACCCAGCATGCGTGCAGCCTCTCAGCTACTCGAGGTGCAGCGCGGACTGTAGCGGGTAGGGCCGTGCTGTCTCGTGTACCTCTAGTCAGGCCTGGTGCGGCGCTTGTATGTCTTCTGTGTATTCCTATCGGTGTCGATGCACCACCATCGGGTAAGTGGACTGTCCGACCAGCATGCTTTTGCATCTTTACTTGCCGGCTCCAGAAGCCTGCCGCCTTGCTTGTTTTGGCGCTTTTCGGGTCTCCGGTTGCCTTGTGTCTGTTAGCTTCTCGCAGCCTCTGTCCCGCTGGGCGATTCAGTGCTTGCGGTGACTGTGCCGTCTTCCGTGTGGATCTGCTTGAGTGAGTGTGCTTTCGGGTGTTGGGCGCCATCACTGGGGACAGTAGAGCTTCCAGTTTCTCCCAGAATGTTTGGAAGGCCCTGTCTATGTGGCTCTCCCCCTCTGGCTTCTCGCTTAGGATGCTGATGGAGCTCGTTACCTCCGCCATTTTGGGAGCTTCTTCCGCCGAGTTTCTCAGTTGCTTTGTAGGCTTATGCCTGTGAGCCTGTGCTGTGTTGTCCCCGTTATCCAGGGGGGACCGGGATGACCCCCACCGGTCCACAGGGGGGGGGGGGGGAGGTTGTGCTACCAGCTTACTTTTAGCCGTTTGCGCCTGGCGGGAAAGCGGCCGCCTTTCTCCGCCACCTCCCTCTGTAGGCCCCAGTCTGCCGTTGCGGTGTCCGTTTACCCCGGACATCGATTGAGGTGTCCCTGGGTTCGGATCGGTTTCCCGAGTCTAGTGGGCCCACTTGTAGAAGGGTGAGTGCAGTGTAGCTTGTCGTCCCTGACCATTCTATACGTAGTTTTACGTTAAGTCCGGCCATTCTAAGGTCCGGTATACGTATCTGCTACTCTTTGTACTCTGCGTGTTGGATCCCTGTCCCGATCCTGACAGATGTGCCATGATCATTCTTTATTGGACCATTCTACTCACTGAATGAGGTTTAGATACAATCTAAACTTTACTTCAGCATTATTATTTTGGGAACATATACCATATGTACATTACTCTCTCTGTGTAATCATTTTCATCATGTAACAGATCAATTTGAGCTTGCATTTCAACAGCTTTCTTTGTAATAAATGTCACAAGCATGTGTTTGAGAACTTTTCTGGTCTCAGGATAATACACTTGATAAGAAGGACTGTTCTTGTCATAACCAACAGTGATTCCTCTATCACACTTTGGATTTGATTTCTGCCTGTTACACCTATATATCTATATCTGACCCAAAAATCTCCATTTTAGAAAGGCTATGCTTTTTGTATGGTAACAGAAACTATGGAGTTTCTTGTAAAAGCGCCTGTTTAGAATCTAAGCCACAGTCATTGCTGCGCATGTCCATAATTCCTCTGACAATTCACTTTTGAACAACTGACATCTTTCAATATCACATTTTCCATATCTCCAGTTTCTGTCAGCAGTACCATATTGATGTGGTGCGTAAGGTGCTGAGATTTCAAGTCTAATACTTTGATTGTTTAGTGGTGACCTTTAACTATATGTAACTAAATAACTGTTACATATTTTAGATTTCCATATGGGGCTGTGTCAGCAATAAAACACTGCATTACAATTGCTCTCATCAGGCTCTCTGCTTCTAGTTTGAACACATTTTCCTTGAGTGCAAATTTCACAGTTTAGATTAGACTTATCAATGTTGCCCTTAATCTTCATTACTTCTACAACACTCGGTAACTTTGAAATGTCATCATAATTACAGTGACCTAGAATTTCATGCCAAGTTTGAACATCGCAACAGGCATGGCAGCTGTCTTCATTCTCAGCAAAAGTATTTAGCTAGTAAAGTCTGTTTTATTTCTGAATTATGAACTTGGTGCAATTTTCGCAAAGGAGTTCACTTCTGCCTTGTCTAAAGTTAACTGATGATGATGATGTGTATTGCTGCCTCTAAGGAAAAAATGTCTTGAGTGTATGAAGGTATATAGAATGCTTTCTTTAGAGTTGCTAGCACTCGATTTCTCTTACTGTCAAGTAGGGAAATCTCTGCATCATGTTTTTTCAGTGGGAAAAAAACAGAAGGAGCCTGGAAGCTAGAAAGGGGCACTCACAGGCAAGGGGTTAACCCTAAGGGAACTACGAAGGTAGTGTACACAAAAAGGAGAATAATGAGTGCCCTGGTGTAACTAATACATAACTTTTAATAAAGCCCTTAAAACGTGGAAGTCACCACCAACAGTGTGGCTCAATATAGTTAATACATAGCTTTTAATCAAATCTTTAAAATCACAAGTGGAATTAACCACCTCAACTATAATAAAAGAGGAGCTGTTCAAAAGTTGTCAGTCTCCTCAGAGCAAAAAATCTATTAGTGCACAGGACTAATATTCTAAAAGTCCTAAGTATAACGGCAGCAGTACAATTGATAATTCATGCTATAAAGGTATAATTAACTGATGTGGAAATAGCCTCCGTGGAAATAATATAGGTCTGAGCCTGAATCGATGGAGGGGATTTCGAGGAGGCAAAATTGCCCTTAAGGTATCCGTTAGTCAGTTCGAATGCTCGTACCCCTATGATGAGTGGCACATACCATAAATCATACAGTTAGTCGTCAAGGGGAAACACTTTGACGAAAAATACGATGTCTCAAATCTATTACGTGGGGGACTGCGTGCAAGCAATATTGTCATGAAGGTACCAATTTCTCAGATAAAATGATCATTCCAATACGATTAACAGCATATACCTTAGGTCATACAGATAGTTAACCCAGCTGAGCGTTATTTCGAAGCGCACACCAACTCAAACCTGTGGGTGGTATATAGCCCTAAAATAACAGTGTATCAGTGTGATACCAGGATGCGTATAGGCGATATTAAATAGTGCCTGGTAAAGGCCTTATATGTTCCGAATATATCGGGGATCAATCACAGTCATCAGTGATCACCAGCAGCAACTATATAGTTGGACAACACGGCTAACCACTGTGATTGCACGGATCATACACCATTAGGACTGTTGGATACAGGGTTAATCAATCAAAAGAAAGGGGTTAATAATGAGAGGCTGAGACCTCCTAGCCGGAGATCGCTAATCTGCCCACAGCTGGTATGTAGCCCTTGAGTATACAGTGTATCAGTATGCTTAACAAAAGGACGTATTCCCCGGCTTTAAGTAGTGCCTGGAAAAAAGCCTTCTGAGATCCGATCACGGTTAGATAATAAACCCCCACTGAGATACTTGATAATTCACCTATAGTGTACTAAGTAAGGTGAAATATGTGAATAGTCATCGTAATAGTACAACAAAAGTACGGGAGGAACTGTTCAAAAGTTTTCAGTGTGCTCCGTGTACAAGTCTATTGTGCAAAAAAGGGATTTTTTTGCTCAAAGTGCTAGGGAGCCTAAATGGCGCCTAGTACAACAATTAAATACAAAATAACTGTATGCCGGGAAGGGTCACGGTTGACACAAATTCCCAGTAGTAACAATTATGGATACATAAATAGTCAGACTACCAACTGAGTGGGAAGGGATCTATGTACTGAAACGGCCGGGTAGCCAAGTTTGTTTTTTCTGTGTCACACCTGCTCTCCTTTACCCATCTGCATGCTTCATTATTTTTTTTTATGACCTAAAGGTGTTATTAAAGCTTTTGTATTTTTCAGTGTAAGTAATGATGTGGGATGTTGCCCCTTTGTCAACCACAAGCCCATCAAGTTGGAAATCTCTTATTTAGAAAATGTGTCTGTTATCATTAGAGATGTCGTGAACATAAAATTCGCGAACGGCGAACGCAAATGTCCGCAAATGTTAGCAAATGCTAACGGGCGTACCGGGCGAACCGCCATAGACTTCAATGGGCAGGCGAATTTTAAAACTCACAGGGACTCTTTCTGGCCACAATAGTGATGGAAAAGTTGTTTCAAGGGGACTAACACCTTGACTGTGGCATGCCGGAGGGGGATCCATGGCAAAACTCCCATGGAAAATTACATAGTTGATGCAGAGTCTGGTTTTAATCCATAAAGGGCATAAATCACCTAACATTCCTAAATTGTTTGGAATAACGTGCTTTAAAACATCAGGTATGATGTTGTATCGATCAGGTAGTGTAAGGGTTATGCCCGCTTCACAGTGACAGACCAAACTCCCCGTTTATCGCACCGCAAACACCGCAAACTGTTGTCAGAGGCAGACACACCAAAAAAATGCCACACTGCTGAGCTCTGCAATGACGGCATTCTGGTGATGGCAACAGCATGCGTTGATTGGCATGCTGTCTGGCTGACCCCGGGTGCTGATGCATGCTGTCTGACTGTGCCACTAGCTCCTTGCGACGACTTCCCCCTGCTTCCAACTCGTCTCCTCCTCCTCTCTGTCTCCCCATCTGAACTTTCCCCTTGTTCTTCTTCTCTTCTAGCGGGCACCCATGTGACATCCACGGACGCATCGTCATCATCAACCGATTCACTTGTATCTGACAACTCAGCAAAGGAAGCAGCAGCGGGTACAACATCATCATCATCACAGCGTACGTCCATGTGTGTAATGCTGCCTGACTGAGACATATCCCTGTTATCTACATCCTCTGGCAATAATGGTTGCGCATCAATCATTTCTTCCAACTGATGTGTAAATAACTCCTCTGACAGATCAAGTGAAGCGGCTGTGGTGCTAGTGTTGGTGGTGGTGGCAGGCGGGCGAGTGGTAACTTGAGAGGTGCCCGAAGCTAAGCTGGAGGAGGATGGTGCGTCAAGGTTCCGAGCGGAAGCTGTAGAAGATCGGGTGTCCTGTGTTAGCCAGTCAACTATTTTCGAGTTCAGGGTAGGTGGCCTCTGAACACTGAGCATTATTCTAGGGCCAAAGGGAATCACAGCACCATGACCACGACGGCCCCTGCGGGGTGGCCTGCCTCTGCCTGTCATTTTTTTTCGATTAGTGGTACTATGCGTGCAAGCTACTGTGACAACAGATATGAGTGGCACTGTGCACTGGCAGAAGTTGGCAGAGTAGACGCTGTAGGCCTGACACACACGCTTGCAGACAACTAACTGCTATTCAATCTATTACAGTCAAAAAATGTTATTTTTTTTTAAATGTATACTACTGTTACACCAGATATGAGTTGCACTGGTGTGACACTGTGCCCTAGCAGGCCCTGAATCGCACACGTGTGAAGGAAACTGACTGCTATTATTTCACAGTCAAATTTCTAGGTTTGTTTTAATGTACACTACTGTTACACCAGATATGAGTTGCACTGGTGTGACACTGTGCCCTGGCAGGCCCTGAAACGCACACGTGTGAAGGAAACTGACTGCTATTATACTACAGTAAACAAGTTTGTTTTTTTTAAATGCAAGCTATTGTGACACCAGATATGAGTGGTGGCACTGGACAAGTGGGCACAGTATACGCTGTGAGCCTGACACACACACTGGCAGGCAGGCAACTGCAATTAGATTACACAGGGAAAAAAAGCAGACTGATGTTCTAGCCCTAAAAAGGGCTTTTTGGGGTGCTGTCCTTACAGCAGAGATCAGATGAGTCCTTCAGGACTGTAGTGGACACTGAATACACTAGCCTAGCTATCGATTTCCTTATTAAATCAGCAGCAGCTACACTGTCCCTCCTCTCACAAAGAATGCAGCTTCCGGGGGGCGGGGCCTAGCTGTCATGGAGGAAAGACGCACTTCGTGTGAGCTCCCTCAATATCTCACTTTAAGCAGCTTTTAACAAGCGAATTTCACCCCAGAAGGGGATGACCCAGCAATGTTGCTCCTACCTGACCGACCCGACATGCTGTCGACAGAGTCTTACTTACCTCCGCGTGGCAAGTGTGACCTGGTGCTCAGCGGACAGGAGAGGTGGCCGCTCTCCCGGATCTCCTAGGAGCAGCTACTTCCCGGCAGGAGCTCCGTTACCCCCCTCCTCGGACCGGTGGGGGTTATCCCGGTCCACCCCTGAGAGGCTGTCTGGAGCTAATGGATGCACAGAGCACAGCCGCCCAGGCTGACATACTCATCTGCGACTCTCCCAATATGGCGGCAGCCGCGTGTCCTCCTGGTACCAGCAAAGCATGGCAGGATATTGAGTCTAAGCTGGACAGACTCTTTAATCAATTTTGGAAGCAAATAACAAGCAGGAAGCCCCAGCAAGCTCCACCACAGCCCCAACAAGCTCCACCACAGCTCAGCAAAGCAGTCCCCATTAAAATCCACCAACGCAAAGGCGTCGGAGACGGGACCGGAGGCACAAACAGAAATGCAGAGCCTGCCCCACGTCAAGCACTCGCCTCCACCTTAAGCCACCACAATCCCGCACCGGACATGAACCACCACCGGGACAGATCCGACCACCCGACAAAACAAGCTTCCACCACCTCAAGCCGCGAACCTGGCACTCAGCCAGAGACTTGCCATTGTTGTTCCAGGTATCAGGGACTCCCAGGGTCTGCACCTGGCGCCCAGAAGGGATCGGATGAGTGCAAGCAGTAAACAGCAGCCTGCCAAGCATGTCCCACTATAGCCGATCCTCCACACCATGCCTTTGATCACATGAACTACTCTCTGCACATTAACTAATCGTAAAGTAGCAAGCGTTTAAACATGTCATTATTTCACCTCCTAAAGAGTTTATTGTCGTAGTTCCTTACATGCCTTTACCTTAACCGTTCATGTATAATGTTAGTCACTAGTCTCAACTCATGGGGCGACTCACACTTGATTTATAACTAGTGGTGGAGCTGCTGATATAAATACACAGTTGATAACGTGCAAGCTACACCGTAAACATGACAGCCATCTTTCACAACAATGTACTGCTATATACTCATACCCTCAGTGCAACTAGCCATGATAGACGCACGTTCAGCCTAGCATGCTCAAATATAACACACTTCTGTCTAAAAAAAAAAAGAAAAAAAAAAAAAAAGAATGCAGCTTCCGAATGAATCAAAAATGGATGCTGTCCAGGAGGTGGGAGCTTCTGGGAGGGAGGGTCTGCTGCTGATTGGCTGGAATGTGTCTGCTGACTGTGAGGTACAGGGTCAAAGTTTACTCAATGATGACGAAAAGGGGGCGGACCGAACATCGCATATGTTCGCCGTCCGCGGCAAGCGCGAACAAGCTATGTTCGCCAGGAACTATTCGCCAGCGAACTATTCAGGACATCTCTAGTTATCATACTTATCTGCATCTTGTTTAACATTATCTCTTTTCTTGAGCCTACAATCTGCATCTCCATGTGTTACACCTCTATGCCTGGCTGCCATTTTGGTCACTAGAGCACACTATGACCCTGTGCCCCTTTTTGTTGCAATTGTAAAAAGTAATATTAGACTAATCTCTTATTCTGGATCTAGAAGTCACATGGTTAACTTTTAGCACTCTATCATCATTTGAATTAACACAGTAATTTTCAGTATCTTCAAAACGTAATTGTGTCTTAAACTATACAAAGGGTACTTTTTCATCATCTTTCAAAATATAAACAGCAAATGGCTTAAACAATTCAAGGAACATTTCACAATCATTGCTCTTCATTGCTCTTCATTGCCCAAATGCAAAAAATAAAGATAAATAAAAATAAAAATACATTTTTAGTAGATATGCCCTGTAACGGAACCTTCCGTTAATGGATGCTTCCTAGCTTGCGCCGAGGACCACAAGCACCGCACTGGACACCACAACCACCGCAGACTCCACAACCGCCGTAGCTTAACTGGTGCCTCGCCGTCTTCCGTCCACCCTGGATCAGCTTGTGTCCTCCAGGTCCGTGTGGGGAAGACCTCTCCTCCAGGAGAGTGTATCAGGAACAAGCTCTTAAAATAGCTAAGGGATTCAAGCTCAGGGGAGTATGCAGAGCATAGCAATCCCCAGTGTGATTATAGCAGCTCCCTCCAATAACGAGACAAGGTTAGATATTGAGGGATAAACAGGATCTCTTTTACTTGGCACCAAAGGGCCTTCTTTTATGCAGGGTTTCCCTACATAGGACCACCCACAGGGTTTTACAGAACAACCAATAACACACGTACATTACAGAAACCACTCCCAGCAATTATACACAAATCCTCCCCCTCTGCCTGTGATATAATTATGGTACACAATGGGTTAACATAATTATCACAAGCAGGAAAAATACAGTTTTTATACATGTACTATAACTTTAAAACCACACATCCAACCTTCATAAATCAAGTATTAATCAGCATACTTGAAATATGAACATACTCAAAAATCATGCAAATCCTTCCATTAGTTCAAAAGTTAGTCGGAATCCTTTGTGACCGACCGCGGCACATTTTCCTGCCCAAAACAGTTCCATAGATTTGGGCTGTGTGGTCGATCAATTTCACATGCGGGACTTAGTCTCTGTGGCTGAAAACTCAGTGCAGGAGAAGGTAAGGGTCAGCGGTGTTTGTTGAAATGTGTAGCCGATTTCAGTTCCATTTCAGACCTCATTCGAATGAACAAAGATGGCCGCCGCCGCCACGTGTTTGTTTGTCGAATGGCGTCCACTTTGACTACTTCAGCACTTCCAATAAAATTTAAAGAGGCAGCAAGAGTCTTTTAAAATTCAATCTGCTAAAATAGTCTTTAACAGGCAATATCTTCCAGGGGCCATAGTCTTAATTGTTCTCCAAAGTCACAATGTGCCCACCGACGGTTCTTAAAGGGCCATACACAGTCCAATAAAAGTCCATGAGCCCAAATGCTGATTTAAGAGGGTACAATCTCCCCGGGGCCATAGTCGCAGGGGAGGAGGCAGGCAAGCAGGTCTCTCCAGGACAAAGTGGCGAAGGGCACTTCGTCACATGCCCCTAACAAGACCATTCATGCACTCAATTATGCATTTTCCATTGGTGGTTGTAGCAGAGCTCCCTGTACCCCCGCTGGATACCTGCACCAAGGATCCCTTCATAGCTGGAACCAGGGAAAACCTTAGTGCTTCAGTCCCAGTTGCCGTGACTTGACTGGGGTCCTCCTGGAGCCTCTCCATGCTGGAATAGCTCTATTCCCTCCCAGGAACTAGCCGACACACAGTCCTGGGATCTGTAGTCATTACAAGGACTTTCCCCACTGATTCCTCTACAAGCTGGAACAAGGTGCTGTGCAGTGATTAGCCTTTCCCCTCCCAGTAACTAGATGACACGTAGTTCTGGCAGTACAACTGATTTTAATGAGCCAAACTCAGTCTTTTATGCACAGACCACAGCACAATACAATACAATACAAGCCCCTCCTAGGAATCTCTGGGCCTGGGAGATAATTGAGTTAAATATTGGTAAGCTCATTATCTCCCAGGAACAGAGAGCCTAACACAAAACATAAAATATTAAATTATCCCAAAACTTCATAAAAACATACAATAACCTCACATGTCCTACATCCCCAAATAGCCCTGATCTGAGCTCCCAAGTTGTTCAAATAGTGCTCAGATCAATGGAGTACAGGGGAAATGGAAATGCCACCGTGTCAAGTTTTGACCGGCCGCAAACGTGGTCCTATGCCCAAAATTGTTTCAGGGCGTTTGGTGCTTTGGTCGGTCAACTATCAGAAGCTCCTGAGGTCGCAATATGGGATGCTCTGCCTGGCTCTCAGGTAGTGTTTGTTTATTTGAGTCTCAGGCACCTTCCCTACAAAGAGCGCTCTCCTGGCCGGTTTCAAAGTAGTTCAAAATCCCAGCAGTCCCAGTCCGATTTGCAAGTCGGAGCCTCAATACCACTAAACACATCTCCTATGGCAGGTTTAACTTCCTGCTGGACTCTCTTGTCAGTCCCCCAAGGTTGTGGACTGCAGATGGGCTCTACGTCTTTCTTAGCTCTCGGCCCAGAGGTAGAGCGAGATGCCAGGACATCACCAAAGGTCTCTGCTTTTGCGGGTGTGTTGAGTTGCAGCATTCCCCTGCGAGGCTCATGCCGACTCCAAAATGCTGCGTGTATTTCATCGAAGGCTACTTGGGCTATTAAATGGCACAATCTCTAAACTTTGTTAAGTGTCTGGCTGATAGATTGAAGCTATCTCTGCTTTTGCGGGTGTGTTGAGTTGCAGCATTCCCCTGCGAGGCTCATGCCGACTCCAAAATGCTGCGTGTATTTCATCAAAGGCTGCTTGGGCTATTAAATGGCACAATCTCTAAACTTTGTTAAGTGTCTGGCTGATAGATTGAAGCTATCTCGGGAAGATCCTTGGGACTACTAGTCGGATAGTGCTGGAAGGAACTGCTTTCTGCTGTATTTTCCTAAGGAGTAATAAGGACTAACACTGAATCCCCAGCCTGGGACCAGTCTTCCTCTGTCTAATACAGCTACAAACTCACTGCTAATCAACAGTTGACTATGTAAGATTTCATTGTACCCAAACTTAAAAAAAAATAGGTATACAACTCTCAAAATCAGACTTTAGCAGATAGATCTTGCATTCAACAACTTTTAATAGATCTGCATCTTTAATTAAACCATACTTAATAAAACCATTCTGTTCAATGTTAAACTATTTGTTTTGTACATATCTAAATAATAACCGTATTAAATTGTTTGAGCATGTTACCGATAAAATACTTTCTAAATAAATTATTTTGTAATAATTGTTTCTATATGTATTTTTATATTTTCCTTGAAAATTGGAAAACTGACAACAAATTTGCAAAATTTCGGACAAATAGATTTTGAGAAGCAAATGCTTTCTTGAAGATACAAAAAAATAACTTTCTTGAAGAATATTGGTGAATAGCCATGTTGGGTTAATAGCCACTTTGGAAAATTGTACTAACCTGTTTGCACACTTTAGTTTAGTTTCTATGGAAAATTTACATTGTTATACTTTGTTTTATACTGCATTTCTTTACCGTGTGCTGGAAATACTATGATTTCTATTTTTGCTGTCTCTTATTTAAAGGGTTAGAGCTTGGTTTATGAGATGGGTATGTTTTCTGCTGATGGAGAAATCAGATTTCCCAGTGGCAAAGCTACATTATGAGCACCTCTCATAGAAGTAAATGAACGAACATATTTTTTTTTCTGTGATGTGAAGTATTATGTTCTAAGAGCACATTAAATCGAAGTGCACAAAATGCTCTCTTTTCCCCACACAAAGACTAATTTCTTCAACAACAGTTATAGTTCTCCTGAGTGCTAATTTATTCAGTAACATTGCATCCACCAAAATCTGTTGCCATAGCAACAATATAATAATATTTCAGAAGAAAAATACTATATATATATATATATATATATATATATATATATATATACATGTGTATATATATATATGTAGTATGTATGTATGTGTATATATATATATGTATATATATATAACAAATATATATATATATATATATATGTATATATATATATATATATATATATTTGCTATATATATATATATATACATATATATATATATACACATACATACATACATATATATATATATATATACACACACACGTAAAAATATGTATATATCTATTTATAATAAAAACATTTGTGAAATAAAAAACTCAGAGTATTTATTATCATTTGATTATTATTATATCAAATCTTTAAATGTTCAAATCTTTCTTTCCATATAAACAAATTAC
Source organism: Pelobates fuscus (assembly GCF_036172605.1). Lineage (NCBI taxonomy): Eukaryota > Metazoa > Chordata > Amphibia > Anura > Pelobatidae > Pelobates > Pelobates fuscus. Next base: position 112,936,944 of record NC_086317.1, on the reverse strand, counting down.
ATTTTAATAACTGCTTCTCTGTCCTTTTACATTCAAAATATTTATTAGTTGAAACTTAAAAAAATGGCCCAATAGCTGCCCAGCTGCTAACTGCTAACTATTTTTTACATGGTCCCACCCTCAGCAGCCTCCCTCATACTAATATAGAGGTCATATTGACCCCCATATACGTTTGTGTTTGCTGTGGCAGCTGGCTAGCCCTTACTCAGCTGAGGATTTGTAATCTATTTGCCTGCTGACTGCTTGCACTGCCACTAGGAAAATAGTTTGCCTTTCTAATATCCAGGCCCAGATTTTAAGCATCAGGGTTTGGGTTTTAACCAGCCAATAGCATTCATTCTGCCTAAAATTCAGAGCCTGGTTTGCAAAATCCATATTCTTACATAATGTGACTTTGCAGTCCAAATGTACCTCTACTATACCAAACAGTTTTGTTCTGTACAGGGCAATTTGGACTTTGTTTTCCTAGCACTATAGGATCCCTTTAACACAAATACACCTTAGGTCTGCAGTGTGCCTCTTTACGAAGCATCTGATTGGAGCAGAATTCATCAATCCTCGGACACCTGCTGTTTAAAAATTGTTTTGGTGGTGAATTACGGGTTCCATTCAAGGCTTTCTTTTTACTTTTTTAGTTAACAAATAGAAAACTAGAATCTAAAGTAAGAAATCATTCCTCTAATGTTAAACATAAATATAGTATTTGTTTAATGTTTTTCAAGAAGATTTGATGCTTTTTGTATAAATCAGTCACTGCCATGTTTGATCTAAAGATATAGAGACAAATATAATTATTCAGAGGGAGCAATATCAAAGAGCACTTGGCAAATTAGATCTCATTCAGCTTCAGTGATTACAGCTGTACATTAAAGCAGTTGATCAACCCCCTTCACATTTAGCAATTGAGACCAACCTAATAGTTTATTACAGTGGGAATATTCAGTGCGAGGAGAGAAATGTGCTTTTCTGCAGCCAGTCAGGTGTGTACATGTATTTTGAGTGACCTATGGGGGCTGTGAGTTTCTCTTCATTGTGATATGTGGTGCATGTTTGCATTTATGTAAGCATTTCTTTTGGTGGGTTTGTGTGCATGTTTGTGTGTGTGTGTGTGTGTGTGTGTGTATGTCCTGTTTTTTTTTCTCAGGAAATGTCAGTAAACTTGTGCCTTCAAATTTAAAAAATAAAATAAAAACATTTTTAATAAAAAATACAAAATCGTGAGTGTACCGAAATGTGTAATCTCAAATTTTCTAGAACTTTAAATAAACCACTCAGGCTTTATATATATAGAAATAGTAAGTATATGTTGATTTCTCTTTCATTTGCCCTCACATCAGCCTTTCAAAACAGATTCATGTCTGCATTTTTTTGTTGCAAGATGTATGCTCTGGAGGTTAAGCAGAGAAATGAAATGAATGGCAACAACACATATATACACAATAGAGCTACTATTTATAGTTACTATTATTTTTGTATTATAAGTTTCTCGTAGAGGGAAAAAATACAGTGTTTTTGTTGCAGGTGAACTCTCACACAGAGGATTATTCTTTGATCAGGGAAAAGTGAACAAATAAGAAGAAAATGGCAAATTTTAGTACGAAAACAAATTCATGTATTTTGGTCTACATTGTTAGTGAACAACTCTAACAGAATATATTATATGATCACATTCCTATTGTGGTGGAATCTCGGTAAAAATAAATTTAGTAGGCCGAGATTACCACGTGGCATGTGTACGTGCATATGCTGACGTATCGATCAGTTGGTTGCACGAGGCAAGATACGATCAGTAGTGTACGGAGCATGTGCAAGAATACAGGATATAGTATTCCCCCTCCTCCATTGTGCTGGACAAGCCATGCGGTCAAACAGGAAGTTAATTCTTATTGTGTTGATTGGTTAAGAGAATGTGCGGGTGGAGCTTAATATGGGAGGAGTTATATGCCTATATAAGGAGCCTGCTCTATTGTCCGGGGCTCAGAACTTGTGGTATTTTGGTGACGCTAGTCCCTCTGAGTCCCGATCGGTGATCCAATAAAGAATCTCTTCCTTCCTGAAGAAACCTGTGTCCATCTCTCTGTACTTGGCTTCCGTCAGTTTCTCCGGTATCATTTGGTGCATTGGCCGGGAAGCTCATCGTTCAACGGTAGCTGAGAGGCAGAGGCGTGAGACGGTCTATCTTTGCCCACGTTCTCTACGGCTGCACCCCTGAACTTCTGCGTGGACCTCCCTTCGTCTCGGCGCCACTGGGCCGTTGTCCAGGAGATCATCGGCCTCTACGTGAGAAGTGCTGGGGTGTCCCCGTCGATGAGTGTGAACTCAGGTTCAGGAACGAGGAGGTAAGACAACTGCTGTTTTAGACGGCAGGACCCACTAGGGGTATACCGATTGTGCGGTAGGCCCAAAGGGGTTTTGAATCTGTGTATCTGCCCCCTCTGTCGGAGGGAAGGAGCGAAGGCGCACCGCTCGATCGAACGCTCTTTAGTCAGACCGTTTGATTTGGTTAGTCAGGCGGGGCGCTCTGGTGTAAAATAGCCCTAGCCGGACACCGGTGTCTTGTCTAGACTAGCGTTCTAGGGTGTATATTTTGTTCGCTAGGTCGGAGGGACCGGGAGACTAAGCGGCGTCTGTGTAAATCCGGTTCGCTAGTTCTCATCCTATCTGGGCTAAGTGGGAAGGCGTGTAAATTTGGAACCCACTAGACTTTTGATAGTACGACTAAGAGGCGTCTGTGTAAATTCGGTCCTCTAGTTCGTTGTATAGTGCGACTAAGAGGCGTCTGTGTAAATTCGGTTCTCTAGCTCGCTATATATGTGGTGATTGGGCAGTGTGGCTAACCAAAACGTATGTAGATTGTTTTTAGGTAGTCCATTCAAGGTACTGGCCAATAGTTTAGTTGGGAATTGTAAATGTGTTAGCGATTGTTTAGTAAAGTGTATATCTTGTTAGATAGCGCGAGCTCAGCCGTCTAGCGAGAGTGTTAATAGTGTGTTGCTGTATTATAATGCACGGTACCATAACCCTGTATATTTACTGACATTGTATAATAAGTACTAATCATTGTCGTCCATTGCATGTTTAACACCATAACCACTAATAATTGTATTGTGACCTTAACTTGTACTTTGACCTATGCTAACCGTACTGTAACCGCTATTTGTAAAAGACGATGTTACTGGGGTGTGTTATAGACGGGTAATTCGTATATAGAGAATTATAGCGTGGGTGACTGTATAGTTACGCCAAAGGGCATAATATTGATTATCTAGTGACTGGTGTAACAGCTGTGTGTGTACGGGAATTCCCTGAGTGTTTATTGTTATTGTGTACGTTTCACTTGGTAACCGTACCACGTGGTGCTGTTGCCAGAGGAAACGGGTGTGACTGTTGAATAGTACGCGTGTATAGTATTTGTTGTCGACGACGTTCCATTGTTAAGTATGGGTGCGTCGCAGTCAACGATTCCGGATCCCTTAGGTTGCATGGTAAAGAATTTTAAAAAGGGATTTAAAACTTGTGATTTTGGGGTTAAGATGTCTCCTGTACGTTTGGTTACTTTGTGCACTAGGGAGTGGCCTACTTTGGTTGCGGCATGGCCGCCACGTGGCAGTTTGGATCTAACTCTGGTACAGCGCTTACACGTGGCTGTATCAGGTAGGCCTGAACTTTACGGCCAGTTTCCTTATATTGACTGTTGGAGACAGGCCGTAAATGACTCGCCAAAATGGCTCCAGACATGCCACGAGGAGCAGTGTCGCCTCATGGTAGCTAGGACTTGTTCGTCCACTAGGACTGGTGTTAGGCCCATTTTGGACACGCCCCCTGAGTCCGAGATCCCTTTGCCGCCCCCTTATTTTCCGTTAAGAAGAAGTGACGCAAACGCAGGAAGCCCTGCACCCCTCCCCTCATTACCCCCATCCACTTCCGCTTCCTCCTCCAGTACAGGATCCACCCCCCCTCGTACTAAATCTCCCCTTCCGGAACCAGAACCCACCCCCATTAGAAACGAATATCCTGATTTGGCGCCACTTCAGACTTCCGGTCAAGCTTCATCTAGCTCGGCTCGAAGTGTTTTATTTACGACCTTTTCCCAAAACCAACCTCCCACATCCCCATACCCTACCTCTCCCCGACCGGAACCCATGACTGACGCCTCTCTACGTAGCCCCATCCAAACCCGACAGTTAACTGGTGCCCAACAATTAAAGCACTATCAGATGCCTCTTCGCCTAAATCCCGGGTCAGCTTATATCGATGCCGCAGGTCAAATGGCACACGCTGACCCAGTCTTCGTATATGTCCCATTTACCACAACCGACCTTTTAAACTGGAAGACCCATAATTCCTCGTATACTGAGAAACCACAAGCCATGACTGATCTGTTCACCTCAATAGTACAGACGCATAATCCGACATGGGCTGATTGCCAGCAGTTATTAATGACTTTATTTAATAATGAGGAAAGAACGAGAATAAATCAAGCAGCCATTAAAGCATTAGAGGATAGAGCCCGTGCTTTGAACCAAGCTAATCCAGCAGCATGGGCCGCAACACACTATCCCAATACCGATCCCGATTGGAACGTAAATGGTGCTGACATGGTTCAACTCAGAGCCTATAGAGACGCTATAATTGCTGGCATGAAAGCAGGAGGAAAGAAAGCCATTAACATGTCGAAGACAGTTGAGGTGATCCAGAAAAGCGATGAAGCGCCCAGTGTCTTTTATGACCGATTATTGGAGGCATACCGCTTGTATACCCCCTTTAATCCGGAAGACGCAGACAATTCCCGAATGGTTAACTCCGCCTTTGTCAGCCAAGCATACGGAGATATTAAGCGCAAGCTACAAAAGTTAGAAGGGTTTGCAGGTATGTCAATCACCCAACTAATGGAGGTAGCAAATAAGGTCTATATGAACAGGGATACAGAAAATAAGAAAGAGGAAGAGCGCAAGATGCGTAAAAAGGCTGATATGCTAGCGGTAGCGATCGCAGGCGTAGATAGACGGGGCCCAGATAGAGGCGATAGTAAGTGGAATGAGGAACCTCTAAGTAGGAATCAGTGCGCTTACTGTAGGGAAGAAGGGCATTGGAGAAATGAGTGTCCGGGAAGAGAACAGTCTGAGAGAGACAGACCTAGGTCAGGTTACGGAAACTTTAGAGGCAGAGCGAGAGGTAGAGGAGGCCCCGGAGGGAGTAATGGTTATAGAGGGAGTAATGGGAACAGAGGAAGTGTTAGGGAAGATAGATATATTCCAGCAGCGCAGAGGTCCCGCGATAGAGAAGGTAGGGACTTTGTAGGATTGGCTGACACGGTCATGGAGGACTATTGATACCGACCGGGCTCCATCCCCCTTGGTCGAGCGGAGCCTATGGTCGATGTATCAATAGGGGGGAAAAGGAGTGCGTTCATGATCGACACTGGTGCTGAACATTCAGTGGTGACTAATCTAGTTGCTCCTCCATCTGGAAGGACTATTACTGTGATAGGAGCAACTGGAAGAAGTGCTGAAAAACCGGTTCTTAAAAGTCGACTCTGTACATTGGGAGGCCACGTAGTGAAACACCAATTCCTTTATATGCCTGAATGTCCAGTCCAATTGCTGGGACGTGATATGCTATCAAAATTACAAGCGCAGATTACGTTCCTACCAAATGGAACAACATCCTTAAAGTTTAATGGACCTTCAGGTATTATGACTTTATCCGTACCAAAGGAAGAAGAGTGGCGACTTTATACAGTGTTGACTAGCCAAAACCCTAGGAGTGATGAGACATTATTCAACATACCAGGAGTTTGGGCAGAGAACAACCCACCAGGACTGGCCCGCAATATTCCACCCATAAAAATTGAACTAAAACTTGGGGTTTATCCAGTAAGCCTACGACAATACCACATCCCACAGAAGGCTAAGAAGAACATTCAATCCTATCTGGATAAATTCATACGGTATGGTATCCTAAAATTCTGTACTTCCCCCTGGAACACCCCATTGCTGCCTGTTCAGAAGCCCGGTACAGATGAGTATCGACCTGTGCAGGACTTAAGAGCAGTCAATGATGCGGTTGTTAGCATACATCCAGTTGTACCCAATCCATATAACCTGCTTGCTTTAATTCCGGGCGGGGCTACTTACTTCACAGTCTTAGATCTCAAAGATGCCTTCTTTTGCCTCCGAATTGCCGCAGAAAGTCAATGTATTTTCGCTTTCCAATGGGAGAATGCTGTAACGGGCTCAAAACGCCAAATGACTTGGACAAGACTGCCCCAAGGGTTTAAAAATTCACCTACCCTATTTGGTTCAGCCCTAAGTCAAGATCTATTGGATTTCGAGTCCATCCCAGGAGAGTGTGTATTGTTACAGTATGTAGATGACTTGTTGATAGCAGCAGTTACCAAAGAAAAATGTCAGCAAGCAACGCACGATCTACTACACATTCTCTGGAAGGCAGGATACAAGGTGTCTAGAAAGAAGGCTCAGTTGTGTTTGCCAACTGTCAAGTATCTGGGATTCCATATCTCTGAAGGTCAAAGGATTATGGGGCCAGAGAGAAAAGAAGCTGTCTGCCAAATACCAATACCCAAGAATAGAAGACAAGTGCGAGAATTCTTGGGGGCAGCAGGCTTCTGTAGGATATGGATTCCCAGCTATGCGATACTAGCAAAACCTCTGTACGCAGCCATCAAAGGTACAGAGCACGACCCCTTCTTATGGACCCAAGAACAGCAAACGGCATTTGAAGATGTGAAGAAGGCTTTGATGAGTGCCCCAGCATTAGGTCTACCTGATCACACACGACCATTCTACTTATACGTACATGAGCAAAGAAGAATGGCTGTGGGAGTATTGACACAGTACTTGGGATCATGGCAAAGACCTGTTGCCTACATGTCTAAGCAATTGGATGCAGTGGCCAGCGGACTTCCACCTTGTCTAAGAGCCGTAGCTGCAGCCGCCCTGCTAGTAGCTGAAGCCGATAAACTCACTCTGGGTCAAGAACTTTATGTACGAGTTCCACATGCAGTACAGACGTTGTTGGATTACAAAGGAAATCATTGGTTTAGTAATAGCCGTATGACCAAGTATCAAGCAATGTTGTGCGAAAACCCAAGAGTGCATTTAGAGACTGTAAACACTTTAAATCCGGCTACCCTTTTGCCACAACCTACTGAAAGTCAACATGATTGTTTGGAAGTAATGGATGAAGTATTCTCAAGTAGACCAGATCTTCGTGATTTTCCCATCCAGAACCCCGATGTTCAATATTACACCGACGGCAGTAGTTATGTGAAAGAAGGGATCCGCTATGCAGGATATGCAGTAACAACAATAGACAAGGTGATAGAAGCTCGGCCACTGGCAAAAGGAACATCAGCACAAAAGGCAGAATTAATAGCACTAACACGAGCGTTACAATTGGCTGAAGGTTTAAGAGTAAATATCTATACGGACTCTAAGTATGCGTTTTTAACCACTCATGCCCACGGAGCTTTGTATAAAGAAAGAGGACTACTGAATTCAGAAGGCAAAGAAATCAAGTACGCAGCTGAAATCCTACAACTATTGGAAGCAGTGTGGGAGCCGAAAGAAGTCGGTATTATTCACTGTCGAGCGCATCTGAGAGGAGATGGTGATGTAACCAAGGGAAATCGGATGGCAGATAGTGCAGCTAAGCGTGCTGCCGAATCAGGAAGACAGGAGTATGTGGGGCATATAGCTGCTCTAATACCAACCCCACTGTCTCAATGGACTCCAGTTTATACAGCTCAAGAAGAGGAGTGGTTAAAGACTGAACCGGGAAAGTATTTGGAGAACAAGTGGTATCAGCTAGAAGATGGAAGAATAGTTATACCAGCATCACTAGCAGTAGAAATTGTCCAGAACTATCATAACGGGACACATTCTGGGAGAGACAGTACAGAAGAATCTCTCAGGAAACATTTCTACATACCAAGACTCTCCAACTTGACTCAGGCCATTGTACGTAGATGTGTAACGTGTGCTAAAAATAATGCAAGACAAGGACCAGTAAAGCCACCAGGAGTCCAGTTTATGGGGGGACTCCCCATGTCCGATCTACAAATAGACTTTACAGTGATGCCTAAATCGGGTGGACATCGTTACCTGCTGGTAATTGTGTGCACCTATTCAGGCTGGGTAGAAGCATGTCCTACTCGTACAGAGAAAGCAGGAGAAGTTGTGAGATTCCTGCTACGAGAAATAATACCCCGATATGGACTACCCTGTTCTATAGGATCGGACAATGGTCCAGCTTTTGTTCACCAGTGCCTACAACAACTGACTCATATGCTTGGTATAAAGTGGAGGCTTCATACTGCATATCGACCCCAGAGTTCTGGTAAGGTAGAGAGAATGAATAGAACTATTAAGAACCAGTTGGCTAAAATGTGTCAGGAAACCCAACTTAAGTGGAACGTTCTCTTACCCATAGCTCTATTGCGAATCCGCAGTACCCCTACCAGAAGGATGGGCCTCTCTCCTTTTGAAATTATGTATGGGCGACCACCTCCCGTACTTGGTAACTTAAGGGGGGATTTGAGTCAGTTGGGAGAAGGAATTACCCGGCAGCAGGTTGTAGAGTTGGGTAAGACTATGGAGGAGGTACAGAAATGGGTACAAGATAGATTACCTGTGAATATTTATCCCCCTGTTCATAGTTATCATCCAGGAGACCAAGTGTGGATTAAAGAGTGGAATAATGTACCGTTAGGGCCCAAGTGGAGAGGTCCTTATGTTGTTCTTTTGTCTACCCCTACAGCGATAAAAGTAGCAGAAGTGACTCCGTGGATACATCACTCCAGGGTTAAACCAGCAGCAGTCGATTCTTGGCAAGTTACAGCAGATCCAGAGAATCCCTGCAAGATCCGGTTGAAACGCACTACTCAGTCGGAGTAACGAGGAATTATTGTGGATTACAAATTTTATTGTTACAGGTGTGAGTGAGAAGGCCATAATAAAGCCTGTCCGCTTACCATCACATAGTGTATAAGCCAGGAAAGTCTCGAAGAGACACCTGTGAAGACGAGCAGAACTCCATTCCCTGCAGCCCTCACATCCTGGAAGCTGAGGTTCCATCGCACGGACGAAGACTGAGGATGACGGCGAAAGATGTGCTTTTGATTGTGTTTATTTACATGTGTTTTTATATTCAGGAAGGTAGAGGTACCGACACTCCTAGCTGTGAGGTATGCATTAAGACTACGAGAACAGGTAACCATATTTCCCAAACCCTAATTTGGCATTCACAATACGAGTGTAAAGGAGAGGTATCAAGATGTAGATACCTAAATATAGACTATAGTGTGTGCCATTTAGGAGTAGGAGAACCTAAGTGCTTCAGTCCGGAGTATCAACCTCGTACAATTTGGTTGACTCTCAGGAATGGAGATCCTCAGGGGACCCTAATTAATAAGACGGTGTTAGAATCCGTATATTCTTCGGGTGTTCTGCTATTTGATGCATGTAAGGCGATATCAAGTGGTAGAAAGCCGTGGAATGTATGTGGGGATCTTAGATGGGAGAGGACGTATGGATCTAACGATAAATATATTTGTCCCAGTAGTAAAAATAAATATGTGAGTCCTAGATGCCCAAATAAAGACTATAACTTTTGCCCATATTGGTCTTGTGTGGGGTGGGCGACTTGGGGACAGACAGTAGATAAAGACATGATAGTGACTAAGTTGCCGACTAGCCCATATTGTAAGTCTATGGAATGCAACCCAGTCCATATACTTATAAATAACCCCGACAAGTTCCTAGATAAGTATGGAAATTTATTTGGGTTTCAGATATACGGGACGGGTTTAGATCCTGGGACATTATTGTTTATAGGAATAGAGACTGATACGGTATCCTCCCAGACTCATCAAGTATACCATTCCTTTTATGAAGAGATGAGTATAGATAATAAGATCCCCCATAGCGCTAAGAACCTGTTCATAGATTTAGCCGAAAGTATTGCCGGTAGTCTTAATGTTACCAACTGCTATGTGTGTGGAGGTACTAACATGGGAGACCAATGGCCTTGGGAAGCAAAGGAGGTAATGTCCGGTTCTGAGGCAGTTGACCAACTAATATCTGCACAAGCCGATTATCATTTGAGTGTTAGAGGTATATCTGAGTGGAGATTAAAGACCTCCATCATAGGTTATGTTTGCATAGCAAGGAAAGGAATAATGTATAATACTTCTGTAGGAGAATTAACTTGTCTAGGGCAAAAAGCTTATGATGATGATACTAAAAATACAACTTGGTGGTCGGCTTCAAATGTCTCAGAACCATCTAACCCGTTTGCTAGATATGCCAATTTAAAGGATGTGTGGTTTGATTTATCCATCACATCTACCTGGAGAGCCCCAGCAAATTTGTACTGGATCTGTGGTAAGAAAGCCTATTCGGAGTTGCCACAGGACTGGGAAGGGGCATGTGTGTTGGGTATGCTCAAACCATCCTTCTTCTTGTTACCGATTGAAACAGGTGAGACTTTAGGTGTTAAAGTGTATGATGTGAATCATAGGAAGAAAAGGGGACCCCTAGAGATAGGTACCTGGGAAGATAATGAATGGCCTCCCCAGCGTATCATAGATTATTATGGGCCAGCCACGTGGGCAGAAGATGGTACCTTTGGTTATAGAACCCCTATTTATATGCTCAACCGCATTATAAGGTTACAGGCGGTGGTTGAGATTATCACCAATGAAACATCACAAGCACTCAATCTCCTAGTGAAACATAATACCAGGATGAGGACAGCAGTATACCAGAATAGATTAGCCTTGGATTACCTTTTGGCAGTAGAGGGAGGTGTATGTGGGAAGTTTAACCTAAGCAATTGCTGTCTTCAAATAGACGACGAAGGGCAAGCAATAGCTGAGCTTACTAGCCATATGGTTAAACTAGCGCATGTGCCTACTCAGGTATGGAAAGGGTATAATCCAAGTAGTTGGTTTGGTAGCTGGTATGAGTGGTTTGGAGGGCTTAAGGCAGTGGTAGGTGGAGTCCTATTGATCTTATTGTTGTGTCTACTCCTACCGTGTCTTATCCCCTTAGTAGTTAGGTCTGTGCAAAGCCTGATAGGAAGTATAGCAGAGAGGAAGGCTGCTGCACAGATAATGGCGATATATAAATATAGGGCTCTAGATCAGGGAGAACCAATGCAGGAAGATGAATGTTGAAGATTCACATCATAAGATAAGTCTGGTCTGGTTCAAGGTAACTTGCGGTGTAAGCAAAACTAAGGTTATGTGATGCCTCAAGTAATTGTAAAATATCAAGAGGCATCAAAGGGGGGAATGTGGTGGAATCTCGGTAAAAATAAATTTAGTAGGCCGAGATTACCACGTGGCATGTGTACGTGCATATGCTGACGTATCGATCAGTTGGTTGCACGAGGCAAGATACGATCAGTAGTGTACGGAGCATGTGCAAGAATACAGGATATAGTATTCCCCCTCCTCCATTGTGCTGGACAAGCCATGCGGTCAAACAGGAAGTTAATTCTTATTGTGTTGATTGGTTAAGAGAATGTGCGGGTGGAGCTTAATATGGGAGGAGTTATATGCCTATATAAGGAGCCTGCACTATTGTCCGGGGCTCAGAACTTGTGGTATTTTGGTGACGCTAGTCCCTCTGAGTCCCGATCGGTGATCCAATAAAGAATCTCTTCCTTCCTGAAGAAACCTGTGTCCATCTCTCTGTACTTGGCTTCCGTCAGTTTCTCCGGTATCACTATAGGTCTTATGGTTAGTGGTATTGGCGGCTTGAGATTATTTAAGGTGGCAGGACCTAGACTCTACCCATGGAATTCATCTTCATCCTCTGTCTTGTGACCTGCTGGACACATGCCCCTATACCGTGCCTCCCAACAGTCCCAATTTTATAACATGACAGGAGGCTTCGTATTTGCTTAAGTCTCTCTTTACTAGAACTCCACAGCAGCACAGAAAAAACAACCAATCAGAAAAAAGTTAGGTACTATAAAACTCCCCTCCCCATGCATCATTTCTATTTCTTTGCTGCTCCGCATCAGTACAGGTCAGAGTACCTCTGCCTCCTGCTTATTGTGGGTGGCTTTGGGATTTATTGCTTATATTCAGTATTTTAGAGTCTATTTTGTAGATTGCACTTGTTTAATTTAGTCATACATATATTTATCTTCAGTAATCTATTTTTTATTTTCTTGTGAGATTTTATTCTTAGGTATTTATTAATTTATTTTTTCTGCCCTTGCTGGATTTGTTCCAGCATGATGTTTTATATCTTGTGTGATTTCTTTGTCCCCTGCAACTTCGCTGTAGTTTCCTATATATTTGTGGGGGGTCTTGGGGGTCCTTGCTGCTTTTTTCTTGGACTTGTGCCCCCCCTGCCCGTTTTCCCCTGGTTTGTGTATGCCCGTTTTTCTCATGCAATGTTTTTCCGCCTTTTCCTGGCGGTGTGTGCGCCGCTCGGGGGCTTCAGGAGGCTTACTACATCTGCCTCCTTCGACCCCCGAGCTCCGGGACCGCGGATTTCATCTCCGGCGGTCCCATGTACTTTGCCGGCCACAGGGGTACTCGCGTGCGCTTCCCCTAGTACCCAGCTGCCGGATCTTCTTTTCCCACGTGGCCGCTCGCTGCGGCCACCTCCGCCCGCGGACCTCGTGTGTCCGACCGGGCGGGGGAGAGTCCGACCGGTGCACCCCCCCCCCCCGTCGGTACTATTCAATAATTTGCTCGTTGGAGGTCTGCCTCCACCCAGTTCAGTTTTCCTGCTGCATGTCAGTTTATTTCTTTCATTACCTGACTACATGCAGTTTGTGCTTGCCCCTTCGGTTTAAGGGACAATGTAGACTTTTTCCCATGAGATATTATATCCAGGTAGATGTATATGTGGGTGTATGTACTTGTATTTATGTATTTATGTAGATTTGTGTGTGTGTGCATGTGTGTGTATAGATGTTGAGTTGTGTATATTTAGATTTCTTTTACTGGGAGTACATGCCTATAGGCAGTATACCATATACTGCCCTGTCTGTGACACAGACCTTATTTTGCCACTGTAGGCGTACTTCATACGCTTACTTCCTATGGGGGCCTGTACCCTGCATGCACCATATCTTCTGTACCAGAGGCCTACGTCTGGCCCATTATTGCATGGTACACCAGGACCTATTATGTCACTCAGATTACTGTGGGTTTAGCTGTCAGTGTATATCACGGATTGCTGACAGTTGCGCGGACAGTGTATATCACAAATTACTGTGAGTCTTTCCTGACAGTCTACGTCACAGATCGCTGTGAGTTTGCTACAGTGTATATCACAGTTTTTCTGCGAGTTCTGCTATTCGTGTGCTTCTCAGTATATATTTTTTCTGGCCCAGTTATGAGGACTCAGATGAGTCTACTCTGGTTTGGATATCCTGTCCATGGCACATATAGACATGACTGGACCGGGCTCTGACTACCTGGTATGGGAGACCAGTCTACGCTGTTACTATACGATTTAGTCAGGTTCTTGGGGAGAACCATTGAGTTGGCTACTTAGCCCTGCTCCTGGGAGTGTCCAGGGTTACAATAGCCTTCAGGTGATATGATGATGGTAACCTATAATGATGCTAAAAAATTTCAAACGGTCCCGTGTGGGCATGTGCTTACCGATTCACAGTTTAAGGTAAGTATCGCTCAGCGTGTCTTACATTCATGGACATGAGGGTCACCGGAACAACTCCCGCTTCTACCCACTAGAGCTGGAATACCACTGTTCGCCTGCTGGGCATTTAGGGGCTGCCAGTCCCGGTTCAGGTTACCCACACGGCATTACACTGTCTAATAGGGTTGGTGTCTAAGGGTCCCATGTTACAAGTTGCCCTGAGGATCTGCAATTTTTAGGGACCTCTAACCGGACGGAGGTCCCCGTCGCTCATTCAGTACCCATTGTAAAGCGCTACGGAATTGGAAGGCGCTATATAAATACATGGCAATAATAATATCGTGGTAATACACAACCCATTGATTGGCCTGCTATGTCTGTGCCCATAAGAATGGCCTGCTTTGTCTGTGCCCATAAGAATGGCCTGCTTTGTCTGTGCCCATAAGAATGGCCTGCTATGTCTGTGCCCATAAGAATGGCCTGCTATGTCTGTGCCCATAAGAATGGCCTGCTATGTCTGTGCCCATAAGAATGGCCTGCTATGTCTGTGCCCAAAAGAATGGCCGTCTATGTCTGTGCCCATAAGAATGGCCGTCTATGTCTGTGCCCATAAGAATGGCCTGCTATGTCTGTGCCCATAAGAATGGCCTGCTATGCCTGTGCCCATAAGAACGGCCTGCTATGTCCGTGCCCATAAGAACGGCCTGCTATGTCTGTGCCCATAAGAACGGCCTGCTGTGTCCGTGCCCATTTAAACGGCCTGCTGTGTCTGTGCCCATTAAAACGACCTGCTGTGTCTGTGCCCATTAAAACGACCTGCTGTGTCTGTGCCCATTAAAACGGCCTGCTATGTCTGTGCCCATTAAAACGGCCTGCTATGTCTGTGCATATTTGCCGGGATATCTATTCTGTGTCCATTCATTTGGCCTGCGCCCTACTGACGGGCCTGCACTATTGGTACCAAACCCCTTTTGGTCACAGGCCTGGGGGAATATCACTGAGGAAAACCCAGTGCCCACCAGTGACATGGAGATAGGCAGGTGTCCAGACAAACACCATTGCCATACTATCCAAGAGGACACCAGTGTACGGCCATGTGAATATGGTGGGAAGGGTGAAGGCCCTAAACCTCATGTCTGCAGGGCAAAGTTTCTTCTTATGAAGACCCGGACGCATCCAGGGTTTACTCCAAACCGGCGATGGCACATCTCCAAAGAGGACTTCGCACAGGCAAGGACCGGTACTCAGACTCCTACAGGAGTAAGCGGGTTTTTTCCTTGTCTTTACCAGCTACTCCGTATCTGCCTCCCGGACTCCTTATAGGTTCAGTAGTTTTTTCCTGCGTTGGGTTAGCTCCTGACCCTGTCCAGTGGGACTTACTTTTCTTACCTTCCGGCCTGCTGTTTGCCTTCTATCCGGATAGAATTGGTGTATTTTCTCTTGTCTACATTAATTGTTGCCTTTTTTGTTTTTTCATGACTTCCCTTTTCCCTTTCGCTCGGGTCGTCGTGAGGCCTGGCTTGACCTCTTCCGACCTCTCAGGCACTCGTGGATTGCGGAGAACGTCTCCAGCTTTCCTCAGGCTACCAACGGTCTACCTGGACCCCGCGCGCGCGCACGGGATCTGGTTAGTCGGTTGATAGTTTTTTCCACCGTTGTTTCCGTAGATTGCCCTCAGCCTTATGCTGATGTTAATAATTGGTGCGCCCTACGGTTTGACCACCCTGAATCTCTAGGGACTCTAGTATGCACCACGGGAGGGTGCGGCCCTCCATCACCTCGATCCGAGTATATTTATTTTCAGGAACAGAGGGCGAACCCTCTCATTCAGAACCGGATACTGATTCGTTATTAGAGGGCGCAGCCCCTCACTCGTCCTCAACCAGATTCTGGGCTGGTTACAGAGGACAGGTTGGGAGGACCCATTATCATAGAGAGAACCGGTCACGGATGTAGACTCTGCTGTTGGTTAATGTGAAGGACTTTTATGCAATTGCCTATATGCTTCAGTTTAATTCTCTCCCTGCTATTTTAAGGTCTATATTGTTCGGTTCCAAATGTCAAGAATGAATGTATTTTAAAGTGTTTTATGTATTTTTGTAACCATTTGGTTAATGGAGTCTGCCTCTAGCCCTGGATAATTGAATTACTTCCCCCTTTGTCTCCAGGATAGAGGCCTCTATAAAATCTGCTTAAGCCAGATTTAGCCATGCTGACAGGGGTTTTAAAAGATACTTTATTAACTTTTGAACCCCTGGTCTGATTCATGCCATTTTTTAATATGTTGTTCCCCTGAATGGATTGATTGTGAATATGTAATTTGTATGTGAATGTGATGTATGGTTTTATAGTTATGAATGTTAGGTAAAAAGTATGTTAAACTGTAAATGTTCTGGCCAGCAGATAATTGAGCTATGTATATTGCTAAAACTCAATTATCTAGCCTGGCCCAGAGGAGGAGTTTTGTGTTGCATAAATTGTGAGTTCTGTGTGCCAGTAAATCAGTCTTGTTCCAGCATTAAGTTTTGGCTCATGTGTGGATTATTCGGCGATTCCAGGGATATTTCTACTTGTGGAATATTGGGTGATTTTACTTTTATGGGAAGAAGGGAATGCTTGACGGGGATATTTTCTACTACCGTCACAGTTACTAACGGGCGCGGCCCGCTCAGGCTAACAGCCGGACACTCTTGCGGTATGCGATCACAGTAGTAGAGAGCGCGGCTCTCTCATGCACTCGGCGCTCTACAGTACCGGCCATCTGTTCATCACACTGGCTTGTACCTGTGCATGACATTGATGACTACATAGAGGGGCGTCCCTCCTGCGTTCAATTAGAGCTGACATCCATGCTACTGACTTCATTCTAGAGGACTGCCTGATCTTGCAAGAATTGCATGTTTAGACTAGATCCCTCTATTCTATCTCCTGTAATGGATCTACTGGATCCGGACCACTGTGAATCACGCAAGAAATACTCAGAAGTATAACGGGGGGAGTCTCACACTTAATTACACACTCTCCTGGAGATGGTACGGCTAACGGATGGCTCTCCGGTATTATGAGAGTGCAGGTTTTTGGCATATTCTGCGCCATTTGATACAGAGATTGCTTTTTGTTTGGAGATTCAGACCATTACGAACAAACTGCGCAGACAGTTTCTCCCATGTCAAGAGGTCAGGAGATACGGAGACCTTCATGGAGCAAACAGGCACTGCCTTGCTCGGGTAACAATATTATGGGAGGCCTATTACCCGGTCTGAAGGTAAAACCGTACGTATGGATCACATGGTAAGACCGGAAACCCCGGTTGTCTTGACTTCCCCGGTCATTATGATCTTGGGATAGATGGCAGGACTGCCCCGTCTCCTCGGAGCGCGTACCTGGTGAACATGGTTCGGAGATAGAGGACCCTCCGTCTATGCTCTATTTATCCCTCACGGGAGCCGTTTTGTTGGATTCGCGCTAACCTATTTTTCAACTACCGTCGAGGAGACCTCCGAGACTTTATGGAGGTACTTGGCGTGCCCCGACTCCTACACAGACATCTTTCACTCTTGGACGAGGGCATTTCTGGATGGAAACCTGCGTTCCGGTTTGCTTTTCCCATTCCTTTGAAGATTTTCTGGGATTCACTATTCCCGGAGTAGTCGACCACCGTTTCCTCCACACAAGTTCAGTTCGGATCCCTGAATGGACGTCTTTTGGAGTCTTTTCTCTACTGCGTCCTAGGATTACACAGTCCATTTGGAATATTGGTATCACTTAGAATACGGCTGGTCTGGCCACACTATTGCCTGCAATATGAATTTATCCTCGGATGAGACATCTCACCGGGTGGGACAGGAAGGAACGGAAGATCCTCCTCAGTTTTTCTATTGCGATTTTGGTGGCGGACTTAGGCGCATTCCTTGAGATTGGAGATCTACCTGCAAGGCCGCATCGCCGAATGACCCTGGCACGTTCGGAAGAGCCGCCTTACGGATCATGAGTTGAGACATGGTGGCAGTTTCTTCTCACGACCCTAAGTCTTTGATCCGTCTGCTGTCATTTATCGTACTTGGAATGTCCATTTAGGATTACTCCGATATTTCCTTGGAATGGATACCAGCGACACAAACAGCGTTGGATTGGTGAACTGAGCGTTGAAACAGCAAATACGAAGCCTCCTGTCATGTTATAAAATTGTAGATTATGCTAGCTTTAGTGTACCTATAATCTTAATTTTATTAATGACAGGAGGCGAGTATTTCCCACCCATTCTTGTCCCTCCCTTGTTTATTGTTATGCTTTAGATTATCAGGTGCGTATGCAACTCTGTTTGTTGTCTCTGCTACCTGTCGCTTGTTTCTTATGTCTGTGTTTTTTCACATGTAGGGTTGGGATATCTACATATTAAGGTTAATTTTGGTCACTACATTAGGTACCTACATATTTCTTCAGAGTACATTTCATTGGATAATCAACCCGTTCGATTCTGTTTTTCTCTCGTTTCAGTTTACAGTCCTTCAACACTATCAAGTTTGACAGTTACTCTGTCGGATGGTGGACATCGTTATATTCATCGTATCTAGGACTTTATTTCTTCCCCATGATGTTCTCTGCCTTTTATTCTGGTTTGTCGCAGCTTGAAAGAGGAAATGATGCATGGGGAGGGGAGTTTTATAGTACCTAACTTTTTTCTGATTGGTTGTTTTTTCTGTGCTGCTGTGGAGTTCTAGTAAAGAGAGACTTAAGCAAATACTCGCCTCCTGTCATTAATAAAATTAAGATTATAGGTACACTAAAGCTAGCATAATCTACAATTTTGGCAGGACTTTCCCAATTTTCAGGTCCTGTCACATCATCCCAACTTAGTTCACTGTCCCCAAGTGTCACACTTTCCCCAACAAGCATAGAGCAATAGCCTCATTAGAGAGAGAACTAAAACATATTGCAATATGAGAAAGGTAGGAGGAGACCGTGCCCAAAACAATATATAGAAAGATTTATATGTACACAGGTTTTTTTTTAAAGTTGTACACAGTTGACCTAAAAAATAACAGCAGAAAATATAATAGTGCAGTACAGTATATTTGATGAATAGGTACTGAAATAATCTGTAAGAAATAAAGTAATGTACTTACATTTACCAGAGCAGAACTTGCTCTGGTATATACAGCATTGGTGGTATAATCCTCACCTAGGAATATGATGGTACCAGGAAGCGTACCAGGAAGCGGACATCATATTCCTAGGTGGGGATTATACCACCAATGCTGTATATACCATGCTGTATATACCAGAGCAAGTTTTGCTGTGGTAAATGTAAACACATTACTTTATTTCTTTTTTTATATCTATTAGTACTTACTTCACCTCGTCCTTGTGCAATACAGCAGAGCTCTTTCAAATGTGAGTGATAACCACATAAGATTATTTCACTACCTATTCATCAGATATACTGTACTGCACTATTATATTTTCTGCTTTTATTTTTTAGGTCAACTGTGTGCACAGCTTAAAAAAACCTTTGTACGTATAAATCTCTATATATATTGTTTGGGTCACGGTCTCCTTCTACCTTTCTCATATTCCACTATCTACAAGTTTTGTGAATCCTTTTATTGGTTACTGCAGCACCTATTACTGAGCACCTATTACTTTGCTTTTATGTCTTCTAAAACATATTGCAAGTTGTCAGTCAGCCCTCCCCTTTTGGACGAAGACAGCAGCACATCTACTGGCATCTCATTTCCTGGACTGCTGGAGCAGGGACAGGGCTCGAGTCCTGCAGGAACGCGTGGGAACGGCGTTCCTGCACTTTTTCCACAGCAGGAACGCCGTTCCCATTACTAGTCCTGCAGGCCCCAGGGCTGGCACAAGCGGCTGCGAGAGCAGGGGGAGCACAAATCCGAATCCCCTGCCTCTGACTGGGGACTCGGATTTCTAAACTCACCTCTCCCCCTGCAGTCAGTGGAGTCGTCCAGCCTCTCCTGATGATGTCAGTAGGAGGGGGCGTGACTTTCCCTGCTCTTCTCACAGGACCGCTGGGGAGCAGAGGAAGCAACGCCCCCTCCTCCTGGCATCATCAGGAGAGGCCGGCTTACTCCACTGACTGCAGGCTGCAGGTTCCAGATCCTTTCCCACCCCTCCTGGCCCAAGATAAGCCTCAGGGAGGGGGGAAGGCACTTTAGGTTTTTTTTTGTGTGTTTTTTTTATCCCTTTCCTCAGTCCCTGTCCCTGTCCCCCTAGTTAAGGCCCTGTCCCCATATTTAAGGCCCTGTCCCCCCTCCTCAGTCCCTGTCCCCCTATTTAAGGCCCTGTCCCCCCTCCTCAGTTCCTGCCCCCCCCCAGTCCCTGTCCCCCTATTTAAGGCCCTGTCCCCCTCCTCAGTCCCTGTCCCCCTATTTAAGGCCCTGTCCCCCCTCCTCAGTCCCTGTCTCCCTCCTTAGTCCTTTTCACCAGTCCATGCCGCCCTCCTCAAGCCCTATCCCCTTACTCAGTCCCTGTCCCCCTCCCCAGTCCCTGTCCCCCTATTTAAGGCCCTGTCCCCCCTCCTCAGTCCCTGTCCCCCTATTTAAGGCCCTGTCCCCTCTCCTCAGTTCCTGCCCCCCTCCTCAGTTCCTGTCCCCCTCCTCAGTCCCTGTCCCCCTATTTAAGGCCCTGTCCCCCTCCTCAGTCCCTGTCCCCCTATTTAAGGCCCTGTCCCCCTATTTAAGGCCCTGTCCCCCTCCTCAGTTCCTGCCCCCCTACTCAGTCCCTGTCCCCCTATTTAAGGCCCTGTCCCCCTCCTCAGTTCCTGCCCCCCTCCTCAGTCCCTGTCCCCCTATTTAAGGCCCTGTCCCCCCTCCTCAGTTCCTGCCCCCCTCCTCAGTCCCTGCCCTTCTATTTAAGGCCCTGTCCCCCCTCCTCAGTCCCTGTCCCCCTATTTAAGGCCCTGTCCCCCCTCCTCAGTCCCTGTCCCCCTATTTAAGGCCCTGTCCCCCCTCCTCAGTCCCTGTCCCCCTATTTGAGGCCCTGCCCCCCCTCCTCAGTCCCTGTCTCCCTCCTTAGTCCTTTTACCCAGTCCATGCCCTCCTCCTCAAGCCCTATCCCCTTACTCAGTCCCTGTCCCCCTCCTCAGTCCCTGCCCCCATCCTCAGGCCTGTCCCTTTCCCGAGGCCCTGTTCCCCTTCCTCAGTTCCTGCCCCCCTTCCTCAGTTCCTGCCCCCCTCCTCAGGTCCTGTCTCCCTCCTCAGGCTCTGTCTCCCTCCTCAGGCCCTGTCCCCCTTCCTCAGGCCCTGTCCCCCTTCCTCAGGCCCTGTCCCCCTTCCTGAGTCCCTGTCCCTTTCCTGAGTCCCTGTCCCTTTCCTGAGTCCCTGTCCCCCTCCTCAGTCCCTGTCCCCCTCCTCAGTCCCTGTCTCCCTCCTCAGTCACTGTCTCCCTCAGTCCCTGTCCCCCTCCTAAGTCCCTTTCCCGAGTCCCTGTCCCCCTATTTAAGGCCCTGTCCCGTTACTCAGTCCCTGTCTCCCTCCTCAGCCCCTGTCCCTTTCCTCAGCCCCTGTCCCCTTACTCAGTCCCTGTCTCCCTCCTCAGTCCCTGCCCCCCTCCTCAAGCCCTGTCTCCCTCCTCAGTCCTTGCCCCCCTCCTCAGTCCCTGTCCCTTTCCTCAGTCTCTGTCCCCCTCCTCAAGCCCTGTCCCCTTACTCAGTCCCTGTCTCCCTCCTCAGTCCCTGTCTTCTTACTCAGGCCCTGTCCCCCTCCTCAGCCCCTGCTCCCTTCATCAGCCCCTGCCCCCCTCCTCAGCCTCTGTCCCCCTCCTCAGCCTCTGTCCCCCTCCTCAGCCTCTGTCCCCCTCCTCAGCCCATGGCCCCTTCCTCAGCCCATGCCCCCCCTCCTCCTAAGCTCCTGTCCCTCTTCCTCAGCCCTGCCACCTTACTCAGCCCATGGCCCCTTCCTCAACCCATGTCCCCCCCTCCTCCTAAGCTCCTGTCCCTTTTCCACAGCACTGTCTTACTTAGCCCCTGCCCCCCTCCTCAGCCCCTGTCCCCCTCCTCAGCCCCTGTCCACCTTACTCAGCCCCTGTCCACCTTACTCAGCCCCTGTCAACCTTACTCAGCCCAGTGCTCTTACTCAGCCCCTGCATACGAGCATCAGCCCCTGTCCCCCTCCTCAGTCCCTGCCCCTCTTCTTCAACCCTGCCCCTCTTCCTCAGCCCCTGCCCCTCTTCCTCAGCCCCTGCCCCTCTTCCTCAGCCCCTGTCCCTCTTCCTCAGCCCCTGTCCCTCTTCCTCAGCCCCTGTCCCTTTCCTCAGCCCCTGTCCCCCTCCTCAGCCCCTCAGTTCCTGTCCCTTTCCTCAGCCCCTCAGTTCCTGTCCCTTTCCTCAGCCCCTATCCCTTACCTCAGCCCATGTCCCCTTCCTCAGCCCATCCCCCCCCACCCTCCTAAGCTCCTGTCCCTCTTCCTCAGCTCCTGTCCCCCTCCTCAGCCCCATGCCCTTACTCAGCCCCTGCATACAAGCGTATAATTTTTTCGGGGGGCGGGGGGAGGGGGGGGGAGGGGGCGGGGAGTGGATCTGGGGTGAGTTCCTGCACTTTTTTTACCCAGGACTTGACCCCTGAGCAGGGAGGTATACCCTATACATTCCAACCATCCATCATTTGCACATTATGCCCTGTTCAACACCTTAAACCTATAGATACATGAATGTGAAAAGAGAGCCACTTTATTTATTTAAAAATGATCTTTTGTTCACTTATGTGCAGAACAGAGGTGGAGGTGGATACTGTGAGTGCATGAATTAAGGAATGATATAGCAGCTGCTGTCGTTATGATGTGGACATAACGCATGCACGTTCCTCTAGTTCCAGTGCCTGCCTGCACAAATGGGTACCATTGCAACCCTGCACCAGGGTTGTCAAACTCTGGCCACCCAGGTTTTGTTGAACTACAACTCCCATAATTCTCTGTAAATGTATTTAATTCAAAGAATTCTAGGAGTTCTAGTCTATCAACATTTGGTATAATACAGATTAAGGAACAGTGCACACATAAGGCTGCTTAAAATGACCTATCTCAGCAAACAAATATAGGGATTTAGTTCCACCATACGGTCATTGTCTTTACTATATACGTTTGGAATCCAGACCAGAATACTTTTGGGTTAAGCACACTGCCCAGCCCATCCAGCTTTAGAGGCCCCTTTGGAGGTGACCACATGTATATATTTGAGGAGGTTTTGGATAGTAATTTCTCTTTAATTATAATTTTCATTAAGCAGATATATAATTTGCATTGTGAATATATGCATTAAAGCATCACATTAATTATTTCGTTTTGACACTGCATTTTTATTTTATTGCATTTATTACATTAATTTTGCATTATATTTATATTCATAATGTTCTTACATCTCATTATTTAAATACACTTTACCTTGTTTTGCCCTAGCACTATTTGATTTGTCGCCCACATTGGAATAAGTGTAGAACCCATCGATAGTGAGGTACTGTGAAGTAGTTGTGGGCTTAACACAGTACGGCCATATGGTGGAACTGAATCCTCATATTTGTTTTCTGAGACAGGCAATTTTAATTAACTTTATAGAATTTAGAAATGTTTTTTTTATGTGTGTGCTTTTCCTTAATCTGTATTATGTATAAATTTTGCTCACTAGGGCAGCACCATTCCTGCAAGATGCATGTTCCAGGTGTGCCCCCAATTCCCTTTTGTCTTTACTGTTAACATTTGATAGGCTGGAGATTGACAACCCTACCCTGAATATTAACATGCGCAGTAGAAGACACGCAGCATCATTTCTTGACAATTGTCCAGCTGTCATATATTGCTAATTAGTAAGCTGGATGTGCTCTGCCGAGAAGGAGGGCAAGATAATAACAATTAGACATATAGATGACAACACAGGTTTCTCCTAACAAATTAGTTTTCTTTTAAAATTACAGTCACCAAAAATATTTTTAAATTAACGATATCAATACATTTGGCACTTAATCCTCTGCTCACTGACAAAAAGTTTTCTATATAAGTTTTCTATATAAATCACAGAAAGCGTGTCTTAATTCTTTAACGGGATTAGGTATGTAGAGAGTGTAGGCGGCTAATTTCCAGCGTCCCATAGCCTTGATAATGTGAGCGGGTATGTTATTAGTGGATGCTGAAGATTCTGCCCCTATACGGAAAGAGTGACCTGAAAAATGATTGGGGTTTAGGCCGAGCCTAGTTAACAGTAGTCGTACGTAAAGCATAGATTTCGCTGTGGTCAGAGTGTATCCATGCAGTTCATGTGGTTGTTTTTGGACTGATAGAAAATAAGTGTCCAAAACTTGTACTGGGCACCACTTATTATGAGTAGGATATAAGGGGATTTTAATAGTATGTCCTATGGTGCTGGTTTTTGATTGTCTTAAGAATAGAGCGTAATGGTCGGTATGTTTTTGTAAGTCAATCATTCTCAGGTAGTCTGGGGCTGTAATGGCCCTAGTCGTAAATTTGTTGGGACGTAGAAACCCATAAAAAGCTAAATATAGGGCTGTCTTTATTGCGGTATTAGACATGGGTTCAAAAGGAGAAGAATATAATTAATTGGTTAGTGAGTGGAATATGTTGTTGTCTATGGGTAATCTTTGTGAGGGAACATGTGTGTCTAATTTTTTAATGCCTTTAAGTACTGTTTTAATTTGATATGAGGTCAGGAAACCTGTAGCGTTGGGTTGTCAGATAAGCATATGGTGCTGGATGCCTGTAAGGTACAGCTTTATAGTATTGAAGGATAATTTAAGGTTGATGTGGCAAAAAGAAATGAAACCTAATATCGAATCTAAAGCAAACATGTAGTTGATTTGACATTTTGTGATAAATTTTGTGAATACGTGAAAGACCCTATCATATGTTTTCCTGGTGTTTATTGAAAGTGCAAGGTGAGAAATGTGACGTGCGTGATTTAACAAAGCCTTTAATCCATTATCATGTCTTGAAAAAGTGGGGCAGGTGTCGCCAGTCTGGAAGTGGTGTGTAGTGTCACATTTAAAAACATCTCACCTAGGCAAAAAATAATGGGGGTTTAGTTACATTATATGATCATATATTGCATAAGCCTACCACAACTTCAATGTACCCCAATCTTGGCAGATCCTACTCTAGCAGCCTAAAGCTTGCTCTTATGAGATTAATCCACTTACTTGGACTCTCTGCAAGTCAAGGCTAAATAGGGTCCTGGAATGAGGCACCCGTGACAGGGAAGGGAGCAAAACCAAGGAGTTGGCCTGGACTCCCAAATATATATATATAAATAAAACCAAGAGGGCTGCACTCACCTGAACATGCATACATTATAGGTTCCTGCTGGGGCCAAAATACAAAATCCAGCGCACTCGCTTATTCACTAAACAGTGATTTCAAATATTAGAGATTGTAATAGTTTTATTTGAAAACACCTCACCTAGGTTTAGTTACATTAAATGATCATATATTGCATAAGCCTGCCTCTTTGTCCATGTTGTAGATTCAACTTCTGTTGTGTCCTAATATGTTTCATTTGCACAAGTACAAAGAACAAGGGCAGGGGATTAAATATGTCTCTCTACAGAGATAACCCACAAAGAAGATGGATCAGAAGATTGGCAGGTCTGTCTGTTGCTACAGGGCCACCAATTTTAAATAGGAAGTCTTTATGAGACATTAAATAATATGCCAGATCTGTATTTTTTGGAAGACACTAGCTATTATATGTTTATTTTATTAAAACGGCCCCCAACATACAGACTTTCAAAACAGATTCATATCTGTACCTTTTTATTGCAGGATGTATGATCTAAAGGTTAAGTAAAGATCATATCAGATCTGTATTCATTTTTTTTTTTTAAAGCCACTGAATGCTAGCTCCTTATATTAAAAATATGTGTTTTACTTCTTTATTACAGACAACATAAATTAGTTTGCACAATACTGTGCTTAACATACAGATTATATGTTGTGGTTATGTTCCATAACCCCTAATTATACAAGAACACTCTAAAGCTATGTCGTCGTGAGTGAAGCCTCTCTGTGTGCCTCTACTCCCCATCCCCTTTTATATATCTCTTCCCCCCCCCCCTCAGAACCTTTTGTATATCTCTTTCTCCCCTTCCCCTTCCCCATCCCCTCTACAGTACCTTGCAAAAGTATTCACCCACTTGGCATTTTTTGTGTTTTGTTGCCTCACAACCTGGAATTAACATGGATTGTTTGAGGATTTGCATCATTTAATTTACAGAACATGCCCACAACTTTGAAATTTTTTATTTTTTTTTTATTGTGAAGCAAACAACAAATAGGACAAAATAACAGAAAAGGTCAATGTGGATAACTATTCACCCCCCTAAAGTCAATACTTTGTAGAGCCACCTTTTTGCGGCAATCACAGCTCCAAGTAGCTTTGGATAAGTCTCTATGAGCTTGCCACATCTTACCACTGGGATTTTTACCCATTCCTCCTTCCAAAACTGCTCCAGCTCCTTCAAGTTAGAATGTTTGCGCTTGTGAACAGCAATCTTTAAGTCTGACCACACATTTTCTATTGAATTGAGTTCTGGGCTTTAACTAGGCCATTCCAACACATTTACATGTTTCCCCTTAAAGCACTCAAGTGTTGCTTTAGCAGTGTGTTTGGGGTCATTGTCCTGCTGGAAGGTGAACCTCCGTCTTTGCCTCAAATCACGCACATAGTGGTACAGGTTTTGCTCAAGAATATCCCTGTATTTAGCACAATCCATCTTTCCCTCAACTCTGAGCAGTTTCCCAGTCCCGGCTGCTGGAAAACATCCCCACAGCATGATGCTGCCACCACCATGTTTCACTGTGGGGATGGTGTTCTTTGGGTGATGTGATGTGTTGGGTTTGTGCCAGACATAGCGTTTTCTTTGATGGCCGAAAAGTTAAATTTTAGTCTCATTAGACCAGAGCACCTTCCTCCATACATTTTGGGAGTCTCCCACATGCCTTTTCACAAACTCAAAATGTACCATTTTGTTTTTTGCTGAAAGTAATGGCTTCCTTCTGGCCACTCTGCCATAAAGCCCAACTGTATGGAGCGTGCGGCTTATTGTCGTCCTATGTACAGATATGCCAGTCTCTGCTGTGGAACTCTGCAGCTCCTCCATGGTTTCCTTAGGTCTCTGTGCTGCCTCTCTGATTAATGCCCTCCTTGTCCGGTCCGTGAGTTTTGGTGGGAGCCGTCTCTTGGCAGGTTTGCTGTTGTGCTATGTTCTCTCCTTTTGGTTATGATAGATTTGATGGTGCTCCTGGGGATCATCAAAGATTTGGATATTTTTTTATAACCTAACCCTGACTTGTACTTCTCAACAACATTGTCCCTTACTTGTTTGGAGAGTCCCTTGGTCTTCATGGCAGTGTTTGGTTAGTGGTGCCTCTTGCTTAGCTGTTGCAGCCTCTGGGGCCTTTCAAAAAAAGGTGTGTATATGTAATGGCAGATCATGTGACACTTAGATTGCACACAGGTGGACATCATTTCACTAATTATGTGATTTCTGAAGATAATTGGTTGCACCAGAGCTTTTTATGGGCTTCATAACAAAGGGGTGAATACATACGCACATGCCAATTTTCTGTTTTCTATTTCTTAAAAATAGTGTCAGGTATATATTTTTCTCATTTTTAATTCACCAACTTAGACTGTTGTGTTCTGATCCATCACATAAAATTCATATTAATAAAACATTGAACTCTAATGTAAGAAAAAAGGTAAAAAGTCAAGGCGGGTGAATACTTTTGCAAGGCACTGTATGTCTCTTTATCCCCCCCAGCCCCTCTGTGTATCTCTTCTCCTGCACCTTGTCTCTTTCTCCCACAGCCCCTCTATGTCCCCTCTGAGTGTCTCTCTCCAGTCCATGTCTATATCTTTACCCTTTCCCCAGCTCCTGTTTGTCTTATTTGCCCCTTCCCTAGCCCATGTCTGCCTCTTTTTCCCCTTCCCCAGTCCCTCTGTGTCTATTCCCCTCCTGACCCTCCGTGTGTCTCTCTCTCCACAGCCTCTTTTGTGGTTCTCTTTCTCCCCTTCCCCACCCCCTCTAAGTCCATTTCTTTTATCATCCCCATATGTGTATCTCTTCCTCCCACTGTTTACTGTCTAAATATGTTCATTTCCCAGATGTTTTTTTTATTAAGGATGAATGCATAAGTAAAAAATATAAATGAAGTAAATGTATATACTTTTACTGTTTAAGTTTTTCTCAATGCAATCTATACACATAATTGCTATATTAAGATATTTTTATATGCTAGCTGTGAATCTCTTTCTTCAAATAAATGTTATGCTAATATTTTTTCAATCAAAAAGTGCTCGGTAGCGAAGGGATTAAAATGTCTTACTGATGACTAACTGCCTCAAAAAATATTATGCAAAAGCCAAAAATGCATACATGTTACAATGCACTGTACCCTTTTAAACTATATGCCAAAATAAATGTAACACTTAACAAATATTTTAAAATGAAAATGCTCTCGCACCTACCTAAAAGGAGGAAAGAATTAGCAAGTGCAAATGTTTTATTTAAACTACCTTAACCACAACTAAAATGTTTAAACATATTAATACTACACCTACACAGAATTGTATATTCTCCTGATTAACCCTATCACTCTCTAAATCAAATAAACATTTTTATTTGGAATGAAAAATTGGACATTTGTACCTTTGGTCTTTAATAACCAACAAGACAAAAAACATTTTCCTTATTTGATCAAATATAAACTGATTAAATGGAAAGCTATTCCATTTGTAGATACTCAAAAGTACAAAAAAAATGTAAATTGATACAAAACACATTAAGATAAAAAAATACATTAAAGATAAACAAGATTATGCAAATGACCAAGTAAGAACATATAACTTATATTATGGAAACATACCTACAATGGGGAAGAACCTCAATAAAACACTGCTACAATAGAGGTAGCCCCAGTAGCCCTATGAGACAGATTATACACCATATAGATCTAAACAAAAGACTTTTGCTCACTGGAACACTTCTAATTACAAACATGAACAACATACTACAATAAAAATATAAAAACCCTGAAAATACACATCATGACTATCTGGGCAAAACACATTATCTTTCACAACCACTTAACAAAATATTTCCTAATACGATGTACAATCAAAATCAAAGCAAAGCAATAGAAACGCACTACAAAGACCACGACAGGGCAAGGAAGTGATGTCAATGAGAGGTATAAATAATCCTAGGTGTGTGCTGATAGGCTAGGAAACCAATTAGCGTAATTAGTGCACCGGTGTAATATGATTGTTCAGCCCAGAACAAACATGGGCTACTGTCCATTTAAGGTGCCAGGAAGCAGATAAGGCGCACACCCTCTATCTTGTATTTGTATGCACACACATGCGCACACCTATGTGTAATGACGGAACATCACAGGAGAGGAGAGCTGGCATCTGAGACAATGGCGATCGGAGAGGCGTGGGCCGAGGAGAGGTATGACAGATGCATAAACAAAGTACAAAAGAGTCCTCAAAATCTCCAGTTGATATCCAGCATTTATGGGCACCCAAATCTCAGTCCTTTGTAAGGGACTTAAATATGCTCCAACCCATAAGTTTGAGCCTTTTCAAGCATTTCTAAATATTAACAAATTTGTCAGCAACCTACCCTTTAAATATTTTTTCTAAGTAAAAACACTACTTTAAGAGACATTTCTAAAGAAAATCCAGATCACTTTACTATAATTAGAACTGAATGAAAAAACAAAGAACTGGACTGTCCAGTGACCTTAGATAAAATAAAAAATAACTTTTAATGAATTCTCAATGTATTAATAAAATAAACTTTTAATGAATTAATTTAATAAGAGCTGAATAGATATCAGGCTCTAGACGGACATAACATAAAGGAAAGGAAAAAAGAGAAAACGTAAATAAACGTATATGTCCCTACTAGAATAATAAGTTTCTCAGACTGCAGGTGCAGACTTATACTGAATGTTTACGCTAAGAGATAGTAACTGGTCTCAATGTATTCGTGACACAGAGTCATCAGAACAAAGTGTCTGAGTTTAATGTGTGAGACGTACAGAGTACTGGCAGTGCCTCGGACAGGGAAGCTCCCTGGAGAGTGTCAAAATAACGTGCAACAGCCAGTACTGAGGTAGTAGTAGGGGCAAAGAGAAAGAGATATATGAACAAATAGGTAGTCAGACAGGTAAAGCCAGAGATATACTAGGGTGAGTATTATGTCTCAGTCCCAAAAGGGGTTTTTTTTGGATATACTGATAAATATCAAGTCTGGACCTAATAAATTGTCCAGAACAGGCAGATCATGCCATTAATCTGGGCTGGCTTGTGAGTTAGACCATTGTGTATTTTTACCAGACATATCTTCCAGTCCCTAAGTAAGGGTAGTTGTTTATTTTATAACACCTCACATGCTCCACTATTTTGGTTGGTGTTTAGTATATCTTCCTCTTTTTGGTTGTTGGTGTCTATGTCAGGGTGGATTTGTTCCTTAGCCCTACCCCCTTTTGATTATTGGTAAAACTCTGTCATTTCTGGAGTCTGATCATAAATATGTATGTCTCTTTAAGAAAGAACTTATAAGGGCTGTGTGGCACTCAGAAAAATAATAATCCAGTGCAGCCTAGAACAAACTTAAAGTGCATTGTCACTCAACAAAAATTGGAAGATACCAAACAAAAGTTTCAAAGTGCACACAGTGATTAGAATGTGTTACCTTTTTAAAAATATATGTAGAGGGGTCTTATTCATAAAAGAACCCTATATGACATAACTATCAAAAAAGGAACCATAGCATAATCTGTTAAAATATAAGTAACAGTAGTAGAGTTAAAATGTCACACTAACATCTTACAGAGCCCTCATAGAATGGCTCTGAACTGTAACAGCATTTTATCCACCATTGGGATAACGAAATTGTAGTTGAGTTTTTTTCTGGAACCATAAAATGTCCCGAAGATGGTAGTAGATGGTAAACATAAAATTTTATTCCATGTACATTAAAAGAACAAATAATAAAATCAACACAACGCTTTTCGACCTAGTGCAGGTCTTCCTCAGGTGAAATCTACAATAATAGTGACAAACAGGCTGTTTTTGTAAAAATAAATATAATTACATCCAGGTGAGTTAATTACTTTACCACGCTTGATATCCATATATGGTCCGAACCAATTTTCCCAAGCACGTGACTTTACCAGTCCCACTAGGCTCTCCGTCTACATTCCAGCCATGCTATTGTTTTGTTTTGTTTTCTCGCTTCCCCCGCATAACCTTATGGACCTTGTAGTCCTGACACTTTGAGGCACGTTTCAGATGAAAGCTCTCAGATGGGAGCTGAAATGTAGTGATTTTACTGGATCATGTAAATGAAAGGTTTATATTTTGCAATACTAGTCCCTGGGGTGCGGTCTTTTTTTTTTTTTTTGGTAACATTTTTGCCAATCCTGCACCGGGCTTTACTGGTTGTAACCAGGAGTGCAAGTTTTTGGAATACTTACATTTCCCACAGAAATATCACATTTGCAATGGTGAAACTACTGCAAAGGGATTCTAGATAGGCAAAAGAGTTCAGCAAAGAATCACCTTTTTGACAAAATTTCTACCCTAAAACATGGATTCCTTGGAGTTTATGTCTGCTGTATACTACAGCTTTGAAACACAAAACAGGAAGAGATGCAAAGCCAGATAACCACTCATGGACAGCCGTATTGTTGTTAATGCATCAGCCAAGCGGTAATAGCAAGCTGGTAACCAAACTCCAGGGAATCCATGTTTAAAATGGAATAGTGAAGCAAAAAGGTGGCTCTTTGTTGAACTCATTTGCCTATGTACACCCGGAGCTTTGTTTATCTTAACTTTCTTTAGTTACTGCAGCACCTTGTCTTGAGGCATCCAATCACAATTTTTCTGCAAGTTTTTTGATGCAAGCTCTTTGTATCTTTAGGATCCTCCTTAATATTGACTCAGGGAAAATAGTTATTTAAAAAGTCTGCCTTTTCCTGGTCATCATTAACTTACCTATGGGCCCAGGTCTTAAGCTGTGATAGGGGCCCCAAAATGTTTGATGGCAGCCCTGACTATTAGTATTATATGCCTTGTGACTGTTATCTGTGTACATTGTAAGTAGTACTTTCACATTATGTATGCATATATGTAATACATTTTTAGAGAGATAGAATATATCTGTACATCCCATCTCCACCTACTCCTCCTTCCCTACAGAAAAGTATGCTTGTGGATTCTCAACTTCCTTTGCATTCCTTCTTTCTCCAAATCCAGACCTGAACCCTAATACTCATCAGCAAAAGCAAACATTTCCAAAATGCTACAATTTACTGTGATTTGCACAAGTATTGCCAACTTTATCAAACATTATTAATTGTTTTCTACTTATAATTATTTGCATGTTAACTGTGTGTTGGTGTTTTTATGCATTTGCAATAGTTCAAAGAAATTTTCATAAATTAATATTGGACTTGTATAGACATAGATAGTGACTATTGACCGTGCATATGGACTGTGCGATCAGCAATTGCAATGTACATAGGGATATGTTCCAATGAAAGGGAAGGATTAAAGTCAAAATTATGAGCACAATTCACCTGTATGAATTACAATCCCCGCTAGTCCCAATGTAACACATCAAAAAATAACAGAATCGGGTCAGTGGCACATCACTATAGCTATAGCAAAATCTAAGCTACCAGTGAGTGGCGAATTAAAATAGCTACATTTATAGCTGATTACTTAAGCTGCTATTGACTAATTACCAAAAACTGATGACAAATAACTATTTGGCTAATCCATTCTTCTCTTATCTAAACAGATAAATTATCTATAGCAGCTATTGTCCTTTTCAACCAAAACTAAACAGCAATTAGTAAATAGCCTGAAAATGTTAATGTAACTAATTACTAACAAAACACAACATCTAGACTGGCTTTTAGATTAAGGGTTAGATTTAATTATCACACTAATCACTGCCAAGTGACCTGCTAACAGGATAACAATTTAAAGTGCTAGTAAAACACTTAGCTCTCTGCATGACATTTTTTTCAACTTTCCAAGTCAATAATTGTTGATGGTGAATCACAAAACAGGAAAAAACGCCGTAAATCTCGAAAAAAAAATTTTATTTAACCTATTCCCTACCAATTCTTCTGGGATAGCTACAGTGTCAAGGTCTTAGAATGTCTTTGCTCAAGCTAACGGCAGTGTTTCAGTTCTTTTCAAAAGCTTAATTTTGGCATTTTTGGCATTATAGACACTGATCAAAGGATGTATCTGGTAGTGCTAAGTGCTGCATTTTTAGGCATCCAGAAGTCTAGATTATTCTTTTTCTTCTTCGTCTTGTCTTGCTAGTGCTTCAATTAAGTGTTATACATATTCAGAATGTATTCATTTTCACATATGACATTATACTGGAGATTCCCCTACTTATGGTTGACAGTTTATTATTTAATTTAGGGACAGTGAAGAATATCTAATATTCCAAATTATATTTTTAGAGATAAAATAAAAAAGATATGAAAGTATTTAAATGTAGAGGTATACAGTAAGAATAGCATGGAAACAGAAATATGCTATAAAATTTTTTAAAAAAAGGTGGGGTTGGAGTTAATCACTAATCACCTATCAGACCAGACGCATGTCACCTCAGCTCCTGATGAATATTGCTTTTAAGCTAATTTCTCATATATCTTGGCCCCTGCAAGAGGCTTACCGAGTTACCAATGGCATCAGTACACCATGGGGAAGCACTCCCGAAAATCCTGAAGGCATATCGAGAGCCAAATTCGAGATATTGGCATTCTTCTATCGCAGCCATGTAGTCTTAAATGGAGGGATTGGGCCCGACCCACCCCACGACTGTCTTTCGGCCTAGGATGGTGAGGACCTCGAGCTATCAGAAGCACCATCTGTTCACTGCAGGAGCAGGGCTCAGCCACAACCATGACCCGAACCTCTTGCTTTCAAAAGTGATCTTACCTCAATGGTGACAGACCTCAAGGCCTTCTTTGCCTCTGAGATGACTGTGCTGGGGGAAGACTTGGGTTCGCTGACAGGATGGATACGGGCTACAGAGGAAGATATCCATGACATACAAGTCAAACAAGATTCAACAGCAGCACAATTACTGGAAGTTACAAACACATGTGCGCAGCTAGGTGCGGGGGATACCCAACACCATTAATTCAGCCGAACTGCAGCAATTCATACGGAGGTTGCTCTCCGCTACCTTACCACCTAAACAGGTGAAGGACCATCTTTATATGGACTCTACCGAATCCTGGGCCGGTCCAATACCAACGCCCTGTCACCACAGGATGTCATTTTGTGCTTCAAATCACGGCCTGATGAAGAAAATATTCCTGAAAGCAGTCAGGGACTCCACACTATATCTCTTTGAGGAACACTCTTTAAGCTTTTTTCAAGATCTAAGTTTCCCAACACTGCAGTGGCATGCATCACTGAAGGGGGCGACTTCACACCTGCGGACAGCCACCATCACCTACAGATGGGGATACCCAAGACAACTTATAATTGAAAAAGATGGCCAACGCTATCGAATGACATCTGCATCTGAAGTGGACATGTTCCTCCATTCACTGGGATTCTCTGCTCCTGCCACCACTAATAGCTCAACCAGATCGACACATCAGTAGAACGTGGCTAATGTGATGGTCTTCACTCCATCAGGTTCTCTGGCCCTGTGTTGAAACTACCTAAAAGGGCACTTAGTTCACCACTGCTACTTTATTTGATTTATTTTCTAGTATGTTTACCTTGTTTACTGCTCTGTAATTTACAGATGATTTTAAGATTTAAACTTCCCAGCTCATTATGTGGTTCACATGGGGTTTTACCGCTATTAGATACCATGCCTTATAGGTCTCCTTGGTTTCTT
Organism: Pelobates fuscus; assembly: GCF_036172605.1. Lineage (NCBI taxonomy): Eukaryota > Metazoa > Chordata > Amphibia > Anura > Pelobatidae > Pelobates > Pelobates fuscus. The sequence continues at coordinate 112,902,375 of NC_086317.1, read as the reverse complement.
CACTACCTTATGTAAGTAGTGTCCAGTAAACCCCTGACATGCTCTCTGATTCCTACCCCCCCTTAAGCTCCAAGGATATGGAGTTTCTTATTCCTCAGATAAGCCACTCACACTTCTTATTAATGTTGCCACCTGCACATAGGTGCTTGCAAACCATCTAATCATCCCCTTAGGTAATCTTATCTTAATTATTTGCCTTGCTTCATACACAAATCTGTTGCTGTAATATCTAATATGCTCACATGGTTCTGCTTATGATTTATGGCTTAACCTCTGTATAGTACCATAGTACCACTCTAAAAGGCCCTGAACCAGATACTGGTCAAATCTGTCTTTGGTACAACTGTTGAAGCACCAGGTATACCTATGTATAAGTTCTCCTTACCATATGTTATCTTCTCTTTTAAAATTGTGCTTATATGTCAATGACATGCTCATGTTTTACTATATTTGACATTGTGATTGCTCTCGCTGTTGTGCCACTGCAAGCCTATCTGTTATTATAGAGGACAAGACAAATAAAGGTTGAGCCAAAACAGACTATAGTACAGCTAATGGTAAAGTCCAGAATATGGTGGTAAATCTTGAGAAAAACCTTAAGAGAGATACCAAAGCAAAAGTCCTTAAATATGCCAGATGGACAGCCAACAGCTTGTGTAGGGGAATATTCTCTGTGTAGACCAAATGGAGACGGCTTCTGTGTCGTAGAGCTTAAACTAGCTCTAGTACGGATGGCATACAGCGGTACAATTTCCGCTTTTAGGATAAGTAGAGAGGTATTGGTCTTTTAATCCGTATGTGGACAAAAGAGAGAAATGATGGTGCAATATGTCTAGTACAGATGGATAAATAATTGGACAACAGGGTCTATTGTAGTCGTACTCACATGTAGTAGAGCTTGAACCAGCTCTAGTATGAACGCTTATAGGATACATGGAGAGTGGAGAGTGGAAAGTATCGTATCAATATGTAGACCATAGAGAGGGTACGAGAGAAGAGAGACAACTGATAGTGCTCGCTGTAAAAATAGATCTTAGGAGTATAAGTAATAAAATGTGTACTCACTTGTGCTTGAGCAGGTGGACTGCTCAATGACTCTGGCGTGAGTGGTATAATCCCCACCTAGGATTTCTTTGGAGTAATACTCAGCAGGAAAAAATAAAATCAGGATACCAAGCAGCAATAGTAAGAATAAAAAATACAAATATATATAAAAAGTAAAATGGCACAATCAAAGTATGTTAAATGTAGCCAAAATACCTTTATTGGAATACAGAATAAAATTATAAAATATCCACAACGTGTTTCACCTATGAGGGCTTTCTCAAGTGGAGACAAAAAAGACATGCTTAGTAGGGTGGGTTTTATGTAGGGGGACTGATTTTTAAACAGTTAAAGATTTGGTGCCCAAATTACATCATAGAAGACAATTGACATTTTTAAATTACTATAAAAAAATATGCATATACAAAGAATACAATACAGGGCATTGATCCCTAAAATGTGGCATTAAAATGAACGTTATAAATGTGTTAAAAACTTTATTTTAGGTGGTAACGTGATCGTCAGCCATATCTGAAACTGGGCCGTACCTCGTGACATACCGCTAGGTGTATTGGGAAATTTAGTTGAGTAAGGGGGTGTGAGTTGCGGCCATGTGGGCCGGGCTGGAGGGGAGGTATAAAAGAATTTAGCTACGTGTGAGGGGGCTTGGTTGTTGGCCGTGGGGCATGGTTAGCAGGGGAATAGGATGCAACAAATCGTGCTGTGAAGACTGAAGGGAAGGATTCCATAGTGGGGCATAGAATAAGTCTGTGAAGGGGGAAATATTTGTGAATAGGGCACAGAGTATCTGTCTATCTAGGCAGGAGAAAACCCATAGAATATTATAAATACAAATTAAAAGCTAAGGGAGAAAGGGATCTAGTGAGGGGAATTTAAAAATATTTTATGGATACAAGTATAAATACATACATTATACATAAAGCATAAATAAGAGAAATAAAATAAATATATCCAATAGCTATATAAAATTAGATAAACCGAAGAGGACAAATTGCTACAATTATTCTTATAAAGGTTCCCTATAAAAAGGCTTATTGATTCATGAAGATTTTAATAAAAAATTAAAAAGGTCAAAATCTGCATTTAACGCTTCTGGGTTAAGGGTTTTTAAGAGGAAAACCCAATACATTTCTTTCTGACCTAAAATCTTTTGGATATCACCACCTCTCCAAGGGAGTTATTTTTTAGTGCTGAATAATTATGCATCACAGTAGAAATGCAACTATTTATGTACAAGTAGAGATTATCATTGGGTTGATGGACTTTCAATAAAATTAAAATCTTACATATAAATAGAGAACAAAATAGCTTGAAAGAGAAAAAAAGCCTTGACATAAGAAGATTTTATGTAATTCAATGGTATCAATAATTCAAACGTTTCCTTATTGTCTATAGGAAACATGTACAAAAGCAATATAGAGACAATGTAGAGGCAAATAAATATAACATTAAGGAAACTGTCCAGGAGGTAAGTTTGTGAGAAACTGGTATTTCATTCAGTGTGTCAGTTAAATCTGAGAGAAGCATTTAAGCTGAGCACATAGCTCTTGAAAAAAAATCTATAGTTATCCTTAAAAATGTAAAATTAATATATGGTAGCATGGCCATTCAATCATCAAAAAAGAAAAAAAAGTGGAGAAGTAAATTACCGCATCTGCAAAGCTTAATTTCCATATTCATTCATGAAGCTCACAAGACTAACACCTAAAAATGTTGCCAAATTCCCCGTGTAACTAACTTATAACAAACACTTTTGTAAAATTACTTCATCATATAATCTCTTAACTAGTTGCTTAAAATATGACTAATACTCCACAAAGTTGGCTTTGAAGCTCTAACCGTCAGGGCATCCACTTCATGGAGCATTTGGTCGCCTAATTCACAACCATACCGTTTGTTCAGCATTTTTTTTTTTTTACATTCTTTGGTTGTTATAACAATATTTGGTGCCGATGCGTTTTGCTACGTTGCATTGTTATCTTGTAATCATTTTTCTGTTAAAGAAGTTCCCTGAGGTGACATATTTTAAAGGTAACAGAGACTAATCTATTTTATCAAGTTTTTTATTTGCATATATATCGAATGAGCATTTAAATTATTTTACACTTTTAAGTAGATTGTAATAACTACAATTTGCTTATTTTGTGAATAAAAGTCCTGCAACTACAACTTTAAAAGATCAAGTTAATTTCTAGCGTACCATGCAATTAGAATAAACCTAGATCAACATTTTGTCACACCTTACAGGCATTTATATAATAGATAAAACTTCATAATAGTTTGACTATAGAGGTTTTTGCAAATTGTATTGATTGCTAATTACTGATTAAATAGTTTGTAAACAATTGTTGAATTCTTTGAAATTAATAATTTGTGTATCATCCTAAATAATACACACAATTGTTAAGATAACTGTAAGCACAGTGGGAGATATTTGAGAATTGATTTATAATAAGTATTCAGTAGCATTTCCAAACAGCATTTATTACATTATAAGTGTACCCTGCTGACAAGTTTTAAGCATGCAATTAATGTTTATTCTCCGTAGTATGGAGTCATTCCTGTACATTTGAAATATTTTAGAATAATTTGACATTACCATTTTTGTTGACATTTAACATTATTTCATATTAATTAAGAATGTTTCCATGGTTAACTGCTGGGAGCTACTGTAGTTTATATATCCACAAGGGAGCAATCCTTGACATGAATAGTTGTGTTAGGAACTGTAATTTATGTTATTAAACAGCACATATTTCATTTGATTTTTACCACACTCTGTGATTTATGAATTTTCCCAGTAGGGGATAGAGTTACATATGAATTTGAATAGAAAAGTAAAACAATCGAACCTCTATAACAATAAAGTAAAACTATAAGTTCGACATAAAGGATCAAAAAAGAAATCCATGTTAATTTAAATAAAATATAGTGATATAAGTATCATAGAAAACCATTGGAGACATTGAATTAAAGGGATACAATGGTAATAACAAAGTCTCAGTCCACAAAGTGTTTTTTCTGAGATTTAAAAAGTGTTACGTTTTTGTGATATTTAAAAAAAAAATCTAAATGAAACAGATATGATATAAAGCTTAACAAAAATATTATGATACAGGGCTGTCCATTCAATCATATTTTCCTGAATGCCAAATATTTTCCTGTAGTGTAGACAATCCATATGTTACAAGAAATTAGTAAATAGAAGCGTTAATATGCCCATTGCCTAGATCAGTGGTAATCAACCTGGTCCCTACCGCCCACTAGTAGGCGATTCAAGCTATTATGGTGGGCAGTGGTGGGTTTTATCTGCCACCCTTGGTTCTCTGGCACAACAACTTGCTCTGCACAGGCATGCGCCTCCCACCAGCCATCAAGAGAGACCTCACAAAAACAACCAACATGCATTGTGCGAACGCCTCTGTTTGCTAAATCTCTCCTGACGGCTAAAAGGAAGCGCGCATGTGGCTGCACTCCTGATCAAGACGGACGGGGGCTTGATGATGTAACATGCCAGAATAGTAGGGGAGCTGATGCACTCAATGTGAACGCAATGACAGGAGGAAGCATGGCGTTTAGTGTGACTGATATTTTCCTTGGGAAAGCTACGTTCTGCTATTTTATTTTGGCAAGCTAAGTTCTTTTATTTTCTATTTACTAGGTTTACTTAACATAAAATAAAAAAAGGAAAAGAAAAAGAAGTAAAGGAAGGAGAAGGAGAGAATAAAGAGAAAGGAAAAAGTGTCCCCTGATATAGAAAGATTCTTTTTTTCTGTTTTTTTTTGTTTTTTTTAGTGTTGGATAATAATAAAGTGGGCTACCTAGTTCAGCCTTCTTGCTGGTGATTGCAATAAGAGATGAGCATTTGTATGGTCTCTAAGGGTCCTAAGCAAATCAAGGTATTCCCTCTGGGTGGTTCGTTTCAAGTATGATGCTCTGCTAATTAGCAGCTTGCCAGGTGGTTGTTGGTTGAACCTCAGGTGTTACATGTTCCTTAAAGTAGTAAGTAATTTCTTCAGTCAGTTTGGTCCTAAATTCATTGTCACAGAGTAGGGTGTCGTTTAGGCGCCATGGGGCTCTTCCTCTGTGATTGAATGTGTCTTTTAGTGTTATATCTGTCAGAGTATGGTCTGACCATACTATTTCCCCTATTCGACAGTCCACTACTGATATGAGCATGTCCCTCGACAAGAGTATCATGTCAATCCTCAAATAAGTTTTATGTACCGCAGAGTAGTACATATATTCCCTTTCATTGGGGTTGAGAGTGTGCCAGATATCATATAAGCCATAGTCTGACACTAATTTGGTAATGGTTTGGGAGTTGTCGTGTCTCTATGTGGATGGAGAACATGGTTGAAGTCTCCGCACACCAGCAGCAAATTTGCCTGCTGTGTGGGAAGTTTGTTTAACACTTTATGTAGAAAATTACGTTGGTTTACATTGGGACCATATATGCCTACTAAAGTGTATGTGACATAATTTATTTTACAGTAGAGAATTAGATATCTCCCCTGTAAAGATATCTCCCCTCTATCATGTCCCGCTACCGGCATTAGCCGTGAACCATGCCATGTCATGTATTAGGTAAACCTGGCCCCCTAGCAGGGAGCAACCAAAGGATGGGAGATAGTCTGGCTGGTAGGGCCTCGGCCGCACCACCACGATCTAGTGTGCCCGATCACCCGTGGGGGCCATTCGAGGATCTAGTAGCCTATAACCTCCATACGGTGCAGTGTAAAGTGGCTTAAGGGTATGGTATAGCACCCAGAGGGTATACTCGCCATGTAGATATTATAACTGCGGCACTTAATGGAGCGGTAGCGTTGAGTGGGGGGGGGGGGCTAAACTCAATACCAGAAGGCACATAGAAGCCAATTTTTGGGATACAGCTTGATAAATATCATGTCCATTTCAGGGCCAGCGATGACTGCCTGTGAATTTACAAGGATGTGTAATTAGTCCGTCATGGTACCTGTAAAGGGAAGTAGCATTTTGCCATATCATCCTGGTAGACATAATAGCCTTATCCCCACTCAACATCACTAATCTATAGGTATGACTGCATTCAGGATTTCATCTAATAAAGGCAGTGGTTTCATATGAAGCCTCACGGCTACACCCTCGTATTACCTACCATCCAGTCTTCCCATCTCAGGGTCCCAGACAAGTGCCCATAGGGTTTCAGTACATTTGTACATCTTAGGGCAAGAGGCCTAGTCTAACTATATATGAGCATATGTTATGTAGGTATGCAGTTTGTCTGCGTCTTATGTGCATAGAAATAGAGGAAGTGAGGTCTGTCCTTGGAGTAATTGTGGGCTGTTGTCTTGGGACATGAATACTTGCTGTGTGTCAGCCGTTAGTCCAACTCTTGTTGGATGTTCTGCTCCAGTCGAGCTGCAGCCTCCCTGAGGGTGACATGTGAGGTTCGGGCTGTTGTTCAGTAACACCCCAGGACTGCAGCTTGCGAAGCCCATCTGCCGGAGAGGTTATTATTGTCGTGCTTCCGTTTTTTGTGACTATTATTTTCGTGGGATATCCCCATCTGAAGCGGATGCCATTAACACATAGCGAGTTGGCAACTTGGGAGAATTCCTTCCTTTTACGTAGTGTTGTTGCCAAGAGGTCGGCAAAGATCTTGACCATCGGATAATCCTCTGGCAATTTAGATTTTTTGCTCCTTGATGTGATAATAATGGGCTCGTAGGAGTACATCTCTTGATGCGGTATCTGGCAGGAGCTGAGGGCGTGGAATACTGTGCACGCGATCGACCAGCAACATGCCCGCCGGTATTTCAGGCATGTAAGTGTGCAGGAAACCCCGTATATAGGCCAGTGAGTCTGCGGGAAGTATGGTTTCCGGAACCCTCCTGAGCCGCAGGTTATTACGGCGGCATTTGTCCTTGAGATTCGCCAGTTTTGTTTCAGTGGCTTCTAGCTTGTGCTCTAGTTTTTCCACATGGTTGGCAAGATCATTGTGTGCGGTGGCATAGTCGTCCATTTTGGATCCTATGTGAGATGTTCTTTTGCCCAGTTCTTGCATATCCTTTCTTAGGGAGTCCATAGAATATTGCCATGTGGTTATCAGCTTCAGGGATAACGCATCCAATGCTTGTAGTAGGTCATTTTTGGTGATAATCTCTGAGTCAGACGAGGCCCCCATAGTTGGTATGGAAGTACTGTCCTCTGTTTTTTCATCTCCATATTTAGGGAAGGCCTGTTCCTCTTTGTGCTCGGTTTGTGTTTTTTCTGGCCAAACAAGTTTGTTTTTTCCGCTTTAGTGGCGCTCTTCTTGCTCTTGTGCAGTGCCATGTTTTTTTTTGTTTTGCAGGAGGCGTTCTACATGTAAGTATTGGATCAGATTGCAAGCCCGTATGCCAGAGCGGTTAGCCATGCCCCCGGTGATTGCAATAAAGAAGGAGAAAAGAGAAGAAGTAAGGAAAAGGAGAAAAAAAAAGAAAAGGAAGAAAAAAAAAGAAAAAATTTTTTAAAAAGCAAAAAAAAAGGTAAAAGAAATTCTTCTTTATTTTTTATTTATTGTTTTAACATTTAACTTTATTTTTCTTCAATTTAAGCAGCTCCCACGCTACCAGGCGCTGCATCGATGGAGATGAGGAAATTCACTAAATTCTAATTTTTAATGTATAAAGATGCATAACGTAGAAATAAAAAACATTTTTTTTTGCTCTTGCACTAAATAATTTAGTTAATGCAGCACCGGTGGTCGGTTAGGAAATTTTACCATAAAAAAAGATGCATAAGTGGGCGGTAGGTATTAAAAGGTTGACTATCCCTGGATTAGATGGTATATTAGACAACTATACTTGGACTATAACCAAGGTAAATTGTTTTAAAAATATGGAGCAGGATTCATTCTAAACATTTACTGCAATGATAAATTGAGTTTGAGGCATCTTAAATTTGAGAATGTAAGGAAACTGCTAGGACTTCAGTCACATCCGGTTCCTTCTCCAGTGAGTTCTGTTTGCATTTAATACACTAATCTTTTGCAAACACAAGCTTTTCACAGGAATTTTAATACAGGATCATCAAAGAAACAACAAACGTGTGCTATTTGTGAGAATTGCTAACAAAAAGTGCTAACAAAATTTACAAGCAGTCGGAAAGTCTCATTAAAACAGTGAGCAGAAGAGATAAATTCTCCACGTGTAGGATACCAACATTTAGCTCAATGGGTATGGTCTCACGAAAGATAACAGGGTCTAGTAGTGGTCTACCATCTATGGCCTCAACGGACAAGGGTGTCTCCCTTAGCTGGGATGGGAAATTGTTTTTACTAGCAAAGGCTTGGTCGATAAAATTCTCAGCAGCACCGGAATCTATCAAAGCCATAGCCCTTACTACTTCCCTCCCGCAAGTTAAGGAAACTGGTAGCAGAAGCCTGTGATCTTTATAATTAGGAGTAGAGGACAAAATAGAAACACCCAAGGCCTGTCCTCTAGAGAGACTTAGGTGCGAGCGTTTCCCGGGCGGTTAGAACAGTTCGAGAGTAAATGACCCTTAGCTCCACAATACATACACAAACCCTCTCTTCTCCTGTACTGTCTTTCCTCCTCAGAGAGGCGGGTATACCCTATCTGCATAGGTTTAGGAAGCAAAGATACCGTGGAGTCAGGACTTGGAAAAGCGGGGGCTAACCTAAAAGAAGGTCTCGGTTCCTCTCTCGAGTGTTCTGTCTCTCTCTTAAACGTTCATCTATACGAGAGATGAACGAAATTAAATCCTCTAAATTCTCAGGGAGTTCTCTGGTAGCAACCTCATCAAGGATTACTTCAGATAAGCCATTCAAAAATACATCCATATACGCCTGCTCATTCCACTTGACCTCTGACGCCAGAGACCTGAACTCTAGTGCATAATCCACCAGCGTTCGGTTCTCCTGTCTCAGACGCAACAGTAATCTGGCTGCATTAACCTTTCTACCTGGAGGGTCAAATGTTCTTCTAAAAGCAGCTACAAAGGCGTTATAGTTACAAACTAATGGGTTATCGTTCTCCCATAATGGGTTGGCCCATCTCAGAGCTTTCTCAATAAGTAGGGTGATAATAAATCCTACCTTTGCCCTATCTGTAGGATAAGAGCGAGGTTGCAATTCAAAATGGATACTAATTTGGTTTAAGAAACCACGACACTTCTCAGGAGCCCCACCATAGCGTACTGGGGGGGTAATGCGAGAAGAAGCACCCACTGTGGCTACCTCTAGACCTGAACCGACAGGAGAAACAGGGGTATTACGTATCTCCTCTGGTGGGTTATTGGCACGAGATAATAGAGCCTGTAGCGCAAGCGCCATCTGATCCATTCTGTGATCCATGGCTTCAAACCTAGGATCAGGAGAGGCAAGCTGACTGTTTGTACCTGCAGGATCCATTGGCCCTGTCGTAATGTCAGGATCGGGACAGGGATCCAACACGCAGAGTACAAACAGTAGCCAGATACGTATACCGGACCTTAGAATGGCCGGACTAACGTAAGTAGTACAGTATAGAATGGTCAAAGACAAGCCGAGGTCGAGGGTAACAGAAGACAGGTAAGCGAGAGACAAGCCGAATCAAGGGTAACAGAGATAAGCAGAGTAAGGTAAACAAGCCGGGTCAAAAACAAAAGGGATAATAGAATACACAAGCACTGAGTGACTAGAACAAGCTACAACCACGAAAGGGCAATGAGCTAATGAAAGAAGCTCTGTTAAATACCCTGTTCAGAGCAGTAACCACGCCTCCGAGGCGTCCTGATTGGTCCTGCAGCAATTGAGTGACAGGTCGTTCCGGAGGAGTGTCCTGATGACAACTTCCTGCCTAGATGCTGAAAAAGGCAGTCACTCCCTCGCGGCCGGCCTTGCATGACCGGATAGACCGTGGGAAAGGGAGCCATCAGGCCGTCTGGATGGAGGAACAGCTAAGTCTCTACCTCTTTCGGAGGTAGAGACCGCAGGTACCCTGACAGTTATTAATTTATAGTTACTTTCTTGAGTTGCTACATTGAGGGAAGAACCATGTGCAAACAGGAAAATTTTTCTCTATTCCAACTACGTCACAGAAAGCTGTAATGAGTGGGTCCATCTGGAGGTTCATTTTGGTAATTCGACCCACTGATTTTGATTGAGTAGATCATAAAATACAGAAAGATATTTTTTGCGGGTGGTGCGGAACAGTAAACTTTGAACTTAGAATGGTTACGGTTACCTTTCTGAAAGCCAATAAAATGGGTTATTTGTCTTTAGTGGAATGACTTTAACACAGTTGAGATATCTGTGTGCGTAATAGAGGCCAATGTTCTAATCCTGGATGGGGCTAACATATTACCCAATCTAAGGTATGTGGAAGACTGATAATACTCTCTATATTGTTGTCCGCTTAAACCTGGCTTAAATAGATGATTGTGTTATAGTGCGTAGAAAGGAGAAGGGAAAGGCAATATGTTCTTTGCAAGTCTAATCTTTGACCATATTCATAATGTAAGCGTTATTCTAGGGTGTAGTGGTTGAATCAGGAATGTGCTTCTCATTTGGTGCCATGGGATAGTATTATAGAAGCTTGTAATGAGAAACATTTCAATTAAACCCATTATTTCTCATTTTTGGGTATGGACCACTCATGCTCTGGTCAGTCTATTTGCTTTTTAATATAAGTCAAGATCATGAAGCCTCAGGCCTCCATCTGCCTTCGAACATATTAATAGATTATATGCCAATCTAGGATGTCTGTATGACCATATAAATGCCTTAAATAGTTTACATATTGTATTGAAGAATATTTTGTGAAGATGTATAGGCAGTACTTGGGTAATTTAAAGCAAGCTGGGGAGCAGATTCATTTTCAAAATATTGGTTCTACATAAGCATCCAAAATGTGGCAAATGCCACTTTTTCAAGTCTTGTTATATAGATTGTATTAAAGGAGAAAAATGTAAGCCATAGAGTTGTGATGGTGTGTTTGAAAGGAAGACTACTAAGTATTTTATAGCTTTGTCAGCCCAAGCAAAGGTGAAGTATGGCCAAACTGTTTGTTTCATCTGAGGTTCTACGTGTAGTGCCAAAATTTCACATTTAGAGAGATTGGCTTTGAAATTAGAGATTTTGTAAAATATTACAGTTTCCCAAAATATGTAAGGTAGTGTGGGTAAAGAATCAAAGACCGTAAACAAAAGAACCAGCTGACACTTTAAACTCTCCTGTACAAAGATAATATCTGCTTTTAATCTAGCAAATTCTTCCTCAATTTTTTTAATATATACTTAATAAAAAAAAAAAGTGTTTTCAAAACTTAAAGGGACACTATAGTCACCCAGACCACTTCAGTTCAATGAAGTGGCCTGGGTGCCAGGTCCCCCAGGTTTTAACCCTTCAGATGTAAACATAGCAGTTTCAGATGTTTACATTGCAGGATTAATCTAGCCTCTAGTGGCTGTCTTCCTGAGAGGCGCTTTTGCGACGCTGGATGCGAAAATAGCATCCAGCGTACATAACGTCCATATGAAAGCATTGAGAAATGCTTTCCTATGGACTGTTTGAATGCGTGCTCCACTCGGGAGCTGATGACGGCGGGGGACGAGAGGTCACCATCGCCGAGGGAGCCCAGAGTTGGGTTAAAGTAAGTAACTGATGGGGTTTTAACCCCTTCAGCGCCAAGGGAGGGGGACCTTAAGGGTGGGGGAGTCCTAAGGATGATATAGTGTCAGGACAACGAGTTTGCTTAACTGACACTATAGTGATCCTTTAATAAAAGTATTATTATAGTAAAAGTAGTTTTGAGGTGACAGCTATCCTTTAAATTCTATAGACCCATATAAATGAATTGGTACAGTCAGCCATTAACACTATCACTACCAAGCACTTTTTGTTTAAATTTTTTTACCATAACATTAATTTTAAACTTGAGGTACATCGCTAGCACAATAAGGTAGGATAATACAGTAACTTGTATGTACATTGCTGTTCAGAAATACACACACACAAAAAAAAATTTATCCATCCAAATATGTATAAAAATATTGTGGGTTTGTGACATGTTTTAGACACTACATAGTATGCCTTACTGTACAATAGTTCACATAAGCAGGGGTATTCACTATTATCAAAATTATTGTTTTTTTCTATTATGAGTTAACCCCTTCAGGACCGGACTGTTTTTGCGATGTTTGTACGTTAAGGACCAGAGCTATTTTAACATTTTTGTGGTGTTTATGTTTAGCTGTAATTTTCCGCTCTCTCATTTACTGTTCCGATACAAATTATATATTGTTTTTTTCAGGACAAAAAGGGCTTTCTCTACATACTATTATTGTTATCATGTCATATAATTTAATTTAAAAATAATAATAAAATATGGTGAAAAATTAAAAAAAAAAAGTTTTTTGACTTTTACTTAAAAAATCTTTTACTGATCTACAAAATGAAACAAACTGCTAAATAGATACAACATTTTGTCCTGAGTTTAAAAACAACCAATGTTTATGTGTTTTTATTCATTGAGGCAGTCAGCTAGACCTTTATCCTCATCTACATACCTTCCTTCTTTTGTTTTTAATCTAACTAATCCTTGTTTTACTTTTCTTTTCTCATTTATGTATCTAAAAAAAGTTTTGTCCCCCTTTTTTACTGACTGTGCTATTTTCTCTTCTGTGTGTGATTTGGAAGCTCTTATAACTTGCTTAGCCTCTTTCTGCCTAATCTTATAGGTAATTCTGTCTTCCTCACTCTGGGTTTTTTTATAATTACTAAATTCTAACTTTTTGTTTTTTACTATTTTGGCCACATCTGCGGAGTACCACAGTGGTTTCTTGAATTTTTTGCTTTTACTGACAAGCCTAATGCAATTTTCTGTTGCCTTCAGTAGTGCAACTTTTAAATAATCCCATTTCTTTTGGACTCCATTTAAATTGCTCCAGTCTGATAATGACTCCTTTACACATATTCTAATTTTAGAAAAGTCTGTTTTTCTAAAGTCTAAAACTTTTGTTTTTGTGTGGTGTGACTCAGTCACTGTTCTTATATTAAAGGACCACTCTAGTGCCAGGAAAGCATACTCGTTTTCCTGGCACTAGAGTGCCCTGAGGGTGCCCCCACCCTCAGGGACCCCCTCCCGCCCGGCTCTGGAAAGGGGTTAAATCTTGCCTTTTTCCAGCGCTGGGCGGAGAGATCTCCTCCTGCTCTCCTCCTCCGATCCTCCTCTTCTCCTCCCCGTCGGCTGAATGCGCACGCGCGGCAAGAGCTGCGCGCGCATTCAGCCGGTCACATAGGAAAGCATTCATAATGCTTTCCTATGGACGCTGGCGTGCTCTCACTGTGAAAATCACAGTGAGAAGCACGCAAGCGCCTCTAGTGGCTGTCAATGAGACAGCCACTAGAGGACATAGGGGGAAGGCTTAACCCATTCATAAACATAGCAGTTTCTCTGAAACTGCTATGTTTATGAAAAAATGGGTTAACCCTAGAAGGTAAAACAAAAAGGAGGAAGAGTCTGCGCTAATTCAATTAAGCAGCAACCCTAAAAGGGAGATCCCTCGGGAAACCCTTTATTGAAAACAAGAAAATGCAAGAATGGGGGTCAAGGGCTGCGCTTGAACAAAAGAAGTAAAAAGTGTATAAAAATATATATAGATAAAATAAGCAATAATAATAAAATCAAGTAAAGTTCATCCGGATGTATAGAAAAATAAATATAAATGAAATTGAAACAGTCTCACTGGTGTGTAATGATACGGTAATAATCCTCAAGTGTTGCTCCGTCCGTATGGTAGGTAGTCCATATATGTGAAAATAAAAGAGAAAAGAAAAAGCTGCCAATGGTGAAATATTGTATGTCCAGATGTGGTATATATTCAAAGGAAATGTATTTCACTCACATTTGTTGGAGCTTTAGCCAGCTCTAGGAGAAAAGACACTTAGTGGTTTGATCCCCACTATCGGATGTACTTAGATGGTTGGTCCGTCTATCCGGCTTGGGATTCCTGTAGTGTAGGCTAGGACCTACTCAGATATGCGTTGTTCTTTAATGCTGGGGAGATAGGTCCGCCTTTCCGGTATTGGATGGTAGATGTCCACGGAATATATATAAAACAGCAAATAGTGCTCTCAGTGTGAACAACAAGGTAATATATTTAAAAGAGTTATACTTACAAGAATAGAGCAGACAGGTACTGCTCTATTGCCACAGCGCTGGTGGAATTATCCCCACCTAAGGATTTCTTTTGACGGGATACACTCCGAATAAAAAATAAAAAATAGAAGGATAAAAAGTAATAATAAAACTATAGTATGATAATATAAAAGTATATATAAAAAATATATAAAAAATATATAAAAAATGCCAGGAGTAGAAAAAGTGTATAAAATACAATAAAAATAAGTATACAATTGGTCCTAGTATAAAAGGTAACCAAAAATAACTTTTATTGATTAAAATACACTTATTAAAACCATTTACGCGTTTCACCTTTGGGGTTTTCTCAAAATGGTAAAACCCCAAAGGTGAAACGCGTAAATGGTTTTAATAAGTGTATTTTAATCAATAAAAGTTATTTTTGGTTACCTTTTATACTAGGACCAATTGTATACTTATTTTTATTGTATTTTATACACTTTTTCTACTCCTGGCATTTTTTATATATTTTTTATATATTTTTTATATATACTTTTATATTATCATACTATAGTTTTATTATTACTTTTTATCCTTCTATTTTTTATTTTTTATTCGGAGTGTATCCCGTCAAAAGAAATCCTTAGGTGGGGATAATTCCACCAGCGCTGTGGCAATAGAGCAGTACCTGTCTGCTCTATTCTTGTAAGTATAACTCTTTTAAATATATTACCTTGTTGTTCACACTGAGAGCACTATTTGCTGTTTTATATATATTCCGTGGACATCTACCATCCAATACCGGAAAGGCGGACCTATCTCCCCAGCATTAAAGAACAACGCATATCTGAGTAGGTCCTAGCCTACACTACAGGAATCCCAAGCCGGATAGACGGACCAACCATCTAAGTACATCCGATAGTGGGGATCAAACCACTAAGTGTCTTTTCTCCTAGAGCTGGCTAAAGCTCCAACAAATGTGAGTGAAATACATTTCCTTTGAATATATACCACATCTGGACGTACAATATTTCACCATTGGCAGCTTTTTCTTTTCTCTTTTATTTTCACATATATGGACTACCTACCATACGGACGGAGCAACACTTGAGGATTATTACCGTATCATTACACACCAGTGAGACTGTTTCAATTTCATTTATATTTATTTTTCTATACATCCGAATGAACTTTACTTGATTTTATTATTATTGCTTATTTTATCTATATATATTTTTATACACTTTTTACTTCTTTTGTTCAAGCGCAGCCCTTGACCCCCATTCTTGCATTAACCCTAGAAGGACCTGGCACCCAGACCACCTCATTAAGCTGAAGTGGTCCGGGTGCCTAGAGTGGTCCTTTAAACCACACCGACTGATGATCACTGGATCCTAAACTTTCACCTACAGTAATATCTGATACCAAATCTCCATTTGTTAACACTAAATCTAGTATGGCCTCTTTACGAGTTAGCTCCTCAACGACTTGTTTTAGAGACAATCCCAGTAGGGAGTTTAGAATATGTGTGCTCCTGGCACAAGTAGCTATTTTTGTTTTCCAATTCACATCAGGAAGATTAAAGCCACCCATGATGATAACTTCCCCCTTCATTGTCATTTTATCTATTTCTTCAACTAGTAGATTATCTAACTCTTTAATTTGTCCTGGGGGCCTATAAATCACACCTACACGAGTTACTGTGTGATTACCAAATTCTAACGTAACCCAAACGGACTCTATGTTCGCCTCACTAACCTTTATTAGGCTAGATTTTATGCTATCTTTTACATACAGGGCCACCCCTCCCCCTTTCTTGCCTTCCCTGTCTTTTCTATATAAAGAGTACCCTGGTATTGCTATGTCCCAGTCATTTTTCTCATTATACCATGTCTCAGTAACAGTGACTAAATCTACACTATCAGTTGCCATTATTGCCACAAGTTCATGGATCTTATTTCCTAAACTGCGAGCATTTGTAGACATGTATCCACTTTCGCTCTCGCACAGTTTGTACAGTTTTATGCCATACCTAGAACGCTTTGAGGGGATGTATTGTCTGAACCCTAATCTCCCTTTGTATTTCATTAGTGATTCATCTATGGATACATTTTGTTGGGGGGTATAAACATCCGAAAATTTGTCCTGAAAATGGTCTAGCAGTGGGCGTATTTTATGAAGCCTATCGTATTGGGGGTGATCTCTAGGGTGACAGAGGGTATTGTCACTGAAATGTAAAAAATCTCAGCAGTAACTCATATCTGGCTCTAGGCATGGTTAGGGAGAATACTGGACTAGACATTATTGGGTTGGTGCTCCAGTATGAGCGAATCAATGGCTTCTTTATAATCCCCATGAGTATTGTAAGAGCCCAATGTTTATGTGTTTTTTGCTTTTATTTGCAAGTTATAGGACTATAAGTACAAGTAGGAAATTGCTGTTTCAAAATGTACATTTTTCAAATGTATCAATAGGGACATTGTAACACTGCTATGTCATAAATCTCCAAAAAAAACACCACACATGTATATATTTTTCTTAAACTAGATAACCCAGGGTTTTCATCTAATAATATTTTGATATTTTCTATGCAGCCATTTTACCACAAACCTTGCAAAAGTAGTTTATTTTTTTATTTTTTTCACATACATTGCAATTCAGGTATAAATTCACAGATTCTGTTAGGTGTCACTGCCAAACAACACCCCATTATGTGTCCAGCAACATCTCCCGAGTACAGGGATACCCACATGTATAGGTGTGTTGGGTTGTTGGGGGGCTAAAAGGCCACATTTGGCAGGTGCGCATATCAGTTTCCCAGCTTGGAATTTTGACATGTAGCCAACCTGCATGCATGTCCTATTTGGGACATTTTTGAAGCCGGCCAATGTATTTTACCCCATCAAACCATATATTTTTGAAAAGTAGACACCCTAGGGTATTTCACATGGTGGTATTTTAACAATTTCCATGCACTAATTCTACCACCAGGCTTTGTCAAACATTGAGGTAGTACATTTTTTTCAGTTTTTTTTCACACACATTGTACTTTAGGCATGAATTAACAAATCCTGTTATGTGTCACTGCCAAAAAACACCCCAATATGTGTTCAGCAACATCTCCCGAGTACAGTGATACCACCCATGTATAGGCCTGTCAGGTTCTTTGGGGGCTAAAAGGCCACGTTTGGCAGATGCGTTTATCAGTTTCCCAACTTGGTATTTTGACATGTAATCAACTTGCGCCCATGTCCCATTTGATCCAATGTATTTTACCCCCATCAAACCATCTATTTTTGAAAAGTAGACAACCCAGGGTATTTTAAATGGTGGCATTTTAACACTTTTCATGCACTGAATTCTACCACCAGCCTTTGTCAAACTTTTGGGTAGTAATCTTTTTGTTTCTTTGTCACACACATTGTACTTTAGGCATGAAGTAACAGATCTGGTTATGTGTCACTGCCAAACAACACCCCGATATGTTCAGCAACATCTCCCGAGTACAGTGATAACCCCCCATGTATATGGTTGCTGGGTTGTTTGGGGGCCAAAAGGCAACAATCAGAACTTGTACATGTCAGTTTTTCAACTTGATATATAGGTATGCTTGGTCTATCTTCAGTTTGACATATTTTTGCACCCCCCAGTTAATGTTACCATCATGACAGTACATATAGTATATATTTTTATAAAGTAGACATCAAAGGTTATAGAAGATGGGGTGTTTTGACTTCTTTCCCCCAACAATTTTGCCCCCCAAAGAAAGTTTGTGGTAATTTTTTAATTCACCCAGTTTTGGCCTACTGGTTATGTGTTACTGCCAGAAAACTTGTTAGACCAAATGTGCAGGTAGCAAATGTACATTTAGCAGCAATCTTTAAACTGACTCCTGCAAATAGAATCTAACTGAAGATTTGGGGGAAGGAAACTGACTAACAAAACATGGCTGCTTTCCAAAGAAACAAAAAATTAAATACAAATTCAGGAACACTTCTTACAACTGTTCTGTGTGGTACAGCTTGAAACATGTTCCTACACACAGTCCTTCCCTAAACTAACTCCTGTCACAAAAATCTAATGAAGATTTGGGGGAAGGAAACTGACTGACTAAGACAAACCAAAACAGACCAAAACAGATCAAGACAGACCAAGACACAGATTTTTAAAACAAATGTAACCCTTTCAGGGAAAAAAAATACAGACAGTACAAATGCACTACTGTGACAGATCTGGCAGGGAAGGGGTTAAAAATGATATTTTATTCACTTTAGATACTGTATAAAGCTCTGGAACACTTCTGCTGCAACAAACTATCACGATCTCTGTCTCTCTCGCCTCACAAAATACTACAGAGGAGAGATGGGCAGAGATCACTGGGTTTGTAACACCCACTTTGACAGCAGCCAATTGTGAGCGATCGCGGATCGTTCACACACCGCAATTGACTGTTACTATCTGCCTGGGATGTCTGGCAGATAGTTACAGCATTATACCGGCGGGAGCAATCTTTGAACGCTTCCTGCAGCCCGTTTTTTGCTATGACGGTTCAGGACCGTCAGCGGTCCAAAGGCACATTTTACCGCTGACGGTCCTGAACCGTCAGCGGTCCTGAAGGGGTTAAAGGTGAATTTAACGTTAATTTAAAATATTTCAGATTATAGACAAACATAGCTGAACGTAAATCATAGCTAGCTAGGACAATGTTTTCAATTGTCTATATTGTTCTAAAGATAGTACATGCTATTTCATGACCTTGTCAAATTGTCTTGCTTACCCTACTTAGGTTTGACTATTTGATTATCATTAAGTTAGAAAATGTTGATATTGTTCATATAGTTATAAAGCTCAGAAACAGAATTACAAATACATAAGTTATGTATTTTTGTTAACTTTGACTTGTCGGGGACTAAACCTCGATCTAGTCACTTGCTCTCTTCTTCTTCCTGGCATCCATCTAAAAAAAAAAAAGCTACATGCATGTAGGGTATAGGTATAATCATTAAACTATAATCCATAGTATCTATACTATAGTATAACCAGGGGTAGGCAACCTTCGGCACTAGTGCCATGCACGGCACTCGAGGTGTCTTTGCACGGCACTCAAGGCTGCTAGAGCCAAACACACTCTGGCCTATCAGGAGTCCCAGTAAAATTTCAGATATCTTGTGAATGGGAATCCACACTGTAGTAGAGCAGCCATCGACAGCTATCCCAGCTCCTGTCCTTAACCTGTACCTGGCCAGCCTGGTCCCCACTGGAACCCAGGGAACCCACCCGCACTGCTAGATATACACAGAAATGCAGAATAACCCTCCCCTCATACAAATAATATGAACAGCCCACACACACACACACAACACACAATGCCCACAAGCGCAACACCACTAACAATCCACATACATGCACACAACCCCACATGCAGCCTCTCACATACAATACCCCAAACAGCCCCCACACACTACCAAACACACAATGTGACATATCTATCCACACACAATTCCACAAGCAGCCCTCATACACAGCCCACATTCATAGGTATCATACATGATACCATAAACTACTAACGAACATATACAATATAATAGCTCATATACGCACAAATACAACGATACAAAGCAATTACAGTCAAAATAACACAAGCAGAATACGGCAGCATACACACCTCAATTTAAAAAAAAATAGGATCGGCACACTACGGGACATCACACTCCTATATCGGCACAGTGCTGCTAAAAGGTTGCCTACCCCTGAATCACTATTAGAAGTCACTATTGTGACCATCTTTCTTTCCAGATGGTCACAATAGTAACCCAATTGCTATAGCTCTTTTTTATGATTATCCTTTCTCCTTATCTCTAATTGTTACTTTATTTTAAAAACATAAGTACTGCTTTAGGGGTTATATCTCCATTACCATTACTGCTCAGATTGGTCTACCTGTATGTTTCCATAGATACAGTTGCAAGAAAAAGTATGTGAACCCTTTGGAATGATATGGATGTCTGCACAAATTGGTCATAAAATGTGATCTGATCATCATCTAAGTCACTACAATAGACAATCACAGTCTGCTTAAACTAACAACACACAAAGAATGAAATGTTGCAATGTTTTTATTGAACACACCAAGTAAACATTCACAGTGCAGGTGGAAAAAGTATGTGAACCCTTGGATTTAATAACTGGTTGAACCTCATTTGGCAGCAATAACTTCAACCAAATGTTTCCTGTAGTTGCAGATCAGATGTGCACAACGGTCAGGAGTAATTCTTGACCATTCCTCTTTACAGAACTGTTTCAGTTCAGCAATATTCTTGGGATGTCTGGTGTGAATCGCTTTCTTGAGGTCATGCCACAGCATCTCAATTGGGTTGAGGTCAGGACTCTGACTGGGCCACTTCTTGTATTTTCTTCTGTTTAAGCCATTCTGTTGTTGATTTACTTCTATGCTATGGATCATTGTCCATCTTTTGTTGAGCTTCAGCTGGTAGACAGATGGCCTTAAGTTCTCCTGCAAATGTCTTGATAAACTTGGGAATTCATTTTTCCTTCGATGATAGCAATCCGTCCAGGCCCTGACGCAGCAAAGCAGCCCCAAACCATGATGCCCCCACCACCATACTTCACAGTTGGGATGAGGTTTTGATGTTGGTGTGCTGTGCCTCTTTTTTGCCACACATAGTGTTGTGTGTTTCTTCCAAACAACTCAACTTTGGTTTCATCTGTCCACAGAATATTTTGCCATTACTGCTGTGGAACATCCAGTTGCGCTTGTGCAAACTGTAAACATGCAGCAATGTTTTGTTTGGACAGCAGTGGCCTCCTCTGTGGTATCCTCCCATGAAATCCATTCTTGTTTAGTGTTTTATGTATTGTAGATTCGCTAACAGGGATGTTGGCATTTGCCAGTGACTTTTGTAAGTCTTTAGCTGACACTCTAGGATTCTTCTTCACCTCATTGAGCAGTTTGCTTTGCTCTTGCAGTCATCTTTACAGGACGGCCACTCCTAGGGAGAGTAGCAGCAGTGCTGAACTTTCTCCATTTATAGACAATTTGCCTTACCGTGGACTGATGAACAGCAAGGCTTTTGGATATACTTTTATAACCCTTTCCAGCTTTATGCAAGTCAACAATTCTTAATCGTAGGTCTTCTGAGAGCTCTTTTGTGTGAGTTATCATTCACATCAGGCAATGCTTCTTGTGAAAAGCAAAACCAAAACTGGTGTGTGTTTTTTAAAGGGCAGGGCAGCTGTAACCAACACCTTCAATCTCATCTCATTGATTGGACTCCAGTTGGCTGACATCTAACTCCAATTAGCTCTTGGAAATGTCATTAGTCTAGGGGTTCACATACTTTTTCCACCTGCACTGTGAATGTTTACATGGTGTGTTCAATAAAAACATGGCAACATTTCATTCTTTGTGTGTTATTAGTTTAAGCAGACTGTGATTGTGTATTGTTGTGACTTAGATGATGATCAGATCACATTTTATGACCAATGTTTGCAGAAATCCATATCATTCCAAAGGGTTCACATACTTTTTCTTGCAAATGTATATATTAGTTATTAGAAGATGACCCTGTGCTAACTTTAATTCCCCTTCCTTCTGTGTTTCCCTTGCAATAATGTTGACATTTAATTTGACTTATTTAGAATCACATATCTTGTACACAATTAAAACCACATTTTTAGACTCACAACCTAATTCTGCAACACGCCTGGAATTTCTTGGCCAGTATTCTGAATGATAATTTTAGCTGTGGGCTGTCAAAATATAAAGCTAATCTATCCAGGAACATGCCATAATTGGATTTTTTTTAATTTTTTTTTTTTATCTACAGCAGTTTGCAACTTTTCCAAAAAAACAACGAAAAACAAAGTTTCTGCTTTAGCTGACACATCTATTACTTTAACAGACTAAATCTCTTTCCCTCCTGCTCTTCAATTAATCAAAGCATCTTCAATGACTTGACCGTAATCGGATTCTAGTACTTAGATGGTAACACAATGATGTAATAGCGCACCCTACTCATTTGCTTAACCCCTTCAGGACCGCTGACGGTTCAGGACCGTCAGCGGTAAAACGTGCGTTTGGACCGCTGACGGTCCTGAACCGTCATAACGGTCTGGGGCTACTTACCTGATCGCCGTCGGTCCCACGGCGGCGATCAGTGCTCCACCCGGTCCAGGGGGACTGCCTGTCTGCCCGGGCAGTCCCCCCTCGGCAGATCAGGACCCCACGGCCATGTGATCACTCGATCACATGACCGCAATAGGGGTCTTTGTATCTGCCTGCAGGGGGACTGTCTGTGCTGACAGGCAGTCTCCCTGCAAGTAAAAAATCCCAAAAATAAAGTAAAAAAAAACCAGTGTAAAATCAGTGTAAAAATAAATAAATAATATGTGTATATATATATGATATATATACATGTATTATATCTATATATAATATATGTATATGTATCATATATATATATAATGTCATATTAAGTGTATTTTTATATTTATATATACGTATATTAATATAAAAATACACTTATATTTAAATTACACACGAATATATACAATATATATATAATTGCTATATATATGGTATATATATATTATTATAAAATACAAATAATATGTTAATAAAAATAAATAACAAAAAATAAAAATAATTTTTAATAATTATAAAAAAATATTTATATATGCAATTTTATTCTAACAGTATTTTGATATATATATATATATATATTTATATCAAAATATACTTAGAATGTAATGATATATATATCTATGTATAAATAAATAAATAAAAACAATACGAAATATACATATGTCCATATACATAATTACATAAATAATTTCATAAATATACACGTAGACGTCAAATATATAAATATGTATATATATTAAAATTCTACATGTGTATTTATGTAATATTTTTACCTAATTAAGTAATTTTAATGATTGCAATTTGAGGGACCTGCCTGCCAACCCAGGCCGAAAGTCCAGATAATTTAATTTGCTAGCACTGTGTTTAACCCTGTAACTTTCTATGACACCCTAAAACCTGTACATGGGGGTACTGTTTTACTCGGGAGACTTCGCTGAACACAAATATTAGTGTTTCAAAACAGTAAAACATATCACAGCGATGATATTGTCAGTGAAAGTGAATTTTTTTGCATTTTTCACACACAAACAGCACTTTCACTGAGGATATTATTGCTGTGATACATTTTACTGTTCTGATACACTAATATTTGTGTTCAGCGAAGTCTCCTGAGTATAACAGTACCCCACATGTAGAGGTTTTATAGTGTTTGTGAAAGTTACAGGGTCAAATATAAGGCTTGATTTTACTTTTTTTTTTTATTGAAATTTGTCGGATTGGTTAGGTTGCCTTTGAGAGCGTATGGTAGCCAAGGAATGAGAATTAGCCCCATGATGGCATACCATTTGCAAAAGAAGACAACCCAAGGTATTGCAAATGGGGTATGTTCAGCCTTTTTTAGTAGCCACTTAGTCACAAACACCGGCCAAAGTTAGCGTTTCTTGCATTTTTAACACACAAACAAATATAAATGCTAACTTTGGCCAGTGTTTGTGACTAAGTGGCTACTAAAAAAAACTGGACATACCCAATTTTGAATACCCTGGGTTGTCTACTTTAAAAAAAATATGTACATGTTAGGTGTGTTTCGGGGATTTATGACAGATAACGGTGTTACAAGGTCACTATTGATACATTTAAAATATATATATATTGAAACAGCAATTTCCTACTTGTATTTATAGGCCTATAACTTGCAAAAAAAAGCAATAAAGCATGTAAACACTGGGTGTTTTTAAACTCGGGACAAAATTTTGAATCTATTTAGCTGTTTTTTTCATTAGCTTTTGTAGATAAGTAAAAGATTTTTCAAGTAAAAGTCCAAAAACATGTTTTTTTTTTAAATTTTTCACCATATTTTATTATTTTTTTTAAATACAATATTGGACATAATACAAATAATGGTATGTAAAGAAAGCCCCTTTTGTCCTGAAAAAAACAATATATAACTTGTATGGGAACCGTAAATGAGAGAGCGGAAAATTACAGCTAAACACAAACACCACAAAAGTGTTAAAACTGCTCTGGTCCTTAACGTACAAACATCGCAAAAACAGGCCGGTCCTGAAGGGGTTAATATAATTAGAAAACCACAGGTCAACAATAACATGTATATTGACCTGTATGGATATAACCCCCCTTACACAGTATTTTATCATTCTGTAATCTGAATTGTCAACTCTCTCAATGTGTGGAGCCTCGCAGTAGTCTGATCCTCTGCTTGGGATGATAGGTCAGGACATATTTCTTTTTAGTTCTTCAGATAGTGACATCATACAGTGACTTAATTTCTCACGGAACCCACTACACTGAGACACTAGGCTCCTTTACAAAAAAAAAATATATAGAGAGAGAGGC
This sequence comes from Pelobates fuscus, assembly GCF_036172605.1. Taxonomy (NCBI): domain Eukaryota; kingdom Metazoa; phylum Chordata; class Amphibia; order Anura; family Pelobatidae; genus Pelobates; species Pelobates fuscus. Next base: position 112,877,742 of record NC_086317.1, on the reverse strand, counting down.
AGTATTGTATAATGCTATATACATGCTAATAATACTAAATATTAATAGAGAAATAAAATGCAACTCATTACTATATCCAGCAGTTATATGTATATTTAGCATTGAGTCAAACTTTACTTGAGTCCCTAGCATATTGAAATAATTATTAGAAATAATTTAAATCAACAATAAATTCAGTTCAAAACATTACCATATTTGAGCACAACTGTCTCCAAGAGAAACATAGGTAAATGCCACATACAAAGAGGTCTATGAAAGAATTGCATCAAAAGTTTAGAATCAAAAACTTAAGTCATTCACCAGCACTGTGCAATGGTTCTAGAGCTTTGGTGGCACAACCATACAGACTTCTCCTGTATTAGAATGAAAAGCACAGACTTCTGCAGTATCTGAATGAAAATCAACAAAATTGCTGGCTCCAAGGAAAGAGGTAAGTTTAAGAAAACTTAGTTTAAAGATAAATTTGTATTCAGTAAATCCATAAAAGTGATTTCTCTATACAAGGCCAAAGTGTCAAAATAATTTATACAAGCAATCAAGCAATCGCTTTACGCATTCCATGTAACTTGTGCACTTGATCAGAGGCACATTAACCTGGCGTTGCCTCCCACCATAAATAGAATAGTGATCATTGCAGGTCAAACCTCCAGTTAATTGCCAGCACAATATGAAAGCAATACAAAAGATCTCTAAATTACACATGAAACAAGGGTGGTGAGCATTAAACTGTTGGCAACCTTACAATGCAATTTGTACAGCAAAATTAAAATAAAAGATAAAATAAAGTTAAAAGTTAAAATAGAGATAAAATAAAGAATTAAAAAAAATAAAAAAAATAAAAAAAAATAAAATAAAGATAAATTCATTGCTCAATATAAACTCACAATAAACAGATGAATATGACTTATTTTTAGATATGTATGTCTGCACAGGGTAAATAAAATGCACTTTACACAATATGTACATGTAAATATGCATCATTCATAAGAAAGGATACAGAGCTTCTGTGTGACATGTCTGCAAAAATCAATACAAAATAGTAATAGGGTAAAAACACAATAATATACATTTAAACACACAAACAAAATTCAAGTTTAGGTATCTTAAAAAAAAGTATCAATATCAATGTTTATCAATATCAATGTTATTACAAGTTTAATTCAACACAGAAATCAATTCTTCCGAAATAGTAAGTACCGTTAAAATGAAGGATATGTACAGGTGATATGTCGTCCACTGTACTGAATGGGCATAGAATCCTGTAGTATACACTGGCAAAAATACCTTGTAAAACAAGAAAGTTAAGCTAGGGGGAGGGTAAAATTATTTTTAATTTCTTTTTTATGTTATTAAAATAAAAAAACAAACATGCCCCCTCCAACACACTCAACTGTAAACTATCTGAATTGATGTAATGTTCTATATTGCATATTTTGGTCTTAGATTCATTGTAATTTCTCCATAAATTCAAGTTTGTGAATAGAATTCCGCATCCGAGCTAAAGTTTGCAAGTTGTCAAATCCCTACAACTTTAGTAAATATATATCTTGGTAGATCTTCTTCATTTCAAACCTCTTTTGCATAATTTAGCACTTAAAACCATTATAGAAAACAAAATAAAAAAGTCACAAAATGTTCCTGAAATTAACATACTTAAAACTCAAATGGCATCAACAATTTTTTTGTATTATTTTTAAAAGAATGTTTTCAATTTACAGTTCTGGAATATGTTTTCACTTTAGAATTATTATCATAATAAATAACTGTGATAGTTACCATAATTAATATAAATTGTATTTTCCATTTAGACCATGGAGTTATCTTCTCCATTAATATAAATTTATATAACCTCCACTTGGTACCAAAAACATCTGTCAAGACATACTGCAATTAATTGAGTAAATAGAATATGCGTCACTAAAAAGCTTTGTTCTAGTTAGACCAGATTAATATAATAGCTATCCATATGAAGGTGTGATGCCCACAGCTAGATCAAGTTTTGCCTGGTATTTAAATGTAACATATGTCACCCATTACTGTGGGAGATAAATAAACAACAAAGGCATATAAGATAATTGACTGTGGGAAAATGTGGACCAATTAAACATGTTTTTATTTTCTCATCATTTTCTACAAATTGAACCATTGCAAGCATAACATTAGGCATATCTATTAAGAACGCACATTATTAAAAAAAAGATGTCCAACTGTGCCCCTTGAGATGAGGTTCTGGAAACAACCATAGAACCCTGACTGGAAGAGAAGTGAGGTTCTGGGGGGCAAAATTTGATAACTCTGGAGTTGAAACTATAAAAAGTTACATACTACAAAATTGAAACAACCAAGACAATTACTGCCTTTTTAATATTCAGATACATGTTTGTTTTATGCATTCTGAAAAGGGTAAAACAATATATCAGTCTAGGTAGAGAGACAGAACACAAATTAGCACATAAATATATATTTTAGCTGCATTAAAGGCACAATTAATTTGTCTTACATGGAACAAAAAGCAATATTTGTTATTAATAACATACTAACATATGTCACAGTGCTGTACTATGGATGGATGAGACATTCAGCAAGTCACGTTTGACCTTAGAGGAAAAAATCCTGTGAGGACCCTACAGTGGGCTTACAATATCAAGCAAATGTTTATCATTATATTATTGATGTTGAGTCTGGTTAGTATTTTTTTTTTCTGCCTTTACATATGTTGGGATCCAAGTTTAGTTTTTATATGTATTCATTTGTATTATAATTATTGTTTTGTGGTAAGCAACTATGGATATAAAGAAATCAGCAGGACCAGATGGCTTAAAAATACAGACTTCAGAGCACAGGGTTAGTCTCTGAACAGGAACCTGTTTATTTGGTTTGTGATGCTTAAAGGTACATATACCTGGTGGCAATGATCCTGCCACATCTATTGATTGTTAAATCAATACATCATGCATATGATTATTAATTCATATTCTGATTGTAACATACCCCCACTTCAACCAGTTATAGTTACAACAGATTCTGATATCAATTGTTATGGAAGTGTTAAAACCATACAAAGGTAGAGCTAAAATATGAATACCATCAATATTTATTCTGAGTGTTTTTATAACTCACTTTTAGAAATAATAAAAATCCAAATCATCTTAAGCTACACCCAACAGCCGCTGGTAAATATACTTAAACAATTAAGATTCACATTGTCAAGCATCCAATCTCACGGACGTGACTTTCCACAGTGGCTGTCAGATCTTGGTAAAAAAAAAAATTTAAGTCAATTTTGGGGTGTTTCTGGTATTTTAAGCCACCAATAACTGTAGTTATTATATTTACTAAGTTAGAGAAAAGAGTATAAGGGGGGTGCAGAGAAAATATACAAAATATAGCTGTATACTTAGTATAATGAGTGGACCACCTCCTGATCTTCCTACAATAAAAATATATACATAGTATAATACTGTTACACAAGGAAAAATTGATCAATTTGAAGGTATTGGGTCACTCACAATATGCAGAGCCACATGGAGCTGGCTCTGACTTCACTGGCAGGTGAATAATAAGCTTATTCTGGCTTTCAAATTTCCTAGACAGGATAGCTCCTTTTCCAGCCCTTCAATAATTTCCAGGGTATCCAATTTGTTGAAAACAAATATAAACTTTACTGGATATATCTGTAGGAGACAAGGAAACAGGAAAATATACATTTTAAAAAAATTCATTAAAAAAATTCTCTTATGAAAAATAATACATGAAAAGATAAAAATCCATAATTAAAAATATAAATAAAAATAAACATAAAAAAATATATAAAAATAAAAAAATAAAAATGAATAAAAATAAGAAATTAAATAAGTCCTACAGATATACCATGTATCATTTATTGTTCTCATTCTAATTTTTGAATTTTTATATATAGAAGTTTATATTATAAACATTGTATTATATGTTTTATTTATATTTTAGAAAGCCTCAATTTGCAGCTATAAATTACCAATTATTCCCCATTAAAAGTGTATTTCACTTTAAGGGGATCCTCCTCCTCATATTATGGATGTTTATTATTATGAAATATTTCCCATGTGAGAGAATGTTCTTTTATAATAATTTATTACACTATGTTTGTTTATTGTCTTTTCTAATATTGAGGAAGAACAATATTTAAATTGGGTACTGTATGTATTACTTTATTTGAATCTTTTCTGTAACTAGTGGGGTCTTCCCCATTTTAAATATGGCGAAAGTGTCAGTATTATCGATGTTTAGGGAGTTTATAAATAGAGGATCGAAAACCCAGAAGTGACGTCAATGCGCACGGCGTCAAAATCAGGTGACCGGACGAAGAATCACGTGACGTGGAGGTTCGGCGGACCCGGAAGTAGTGACGGACGTCGGCAAACGGCGCCAAATTTGACACAAGAAACACTAATTAAAGAAAAGAAGATCAGCATTTACCACACACTTTGACAAAGACCTGGAGGTCGAAACGCGTTAGTGTTGTGGACTTTTTATTCTTATGTTATTTTAAGCTTATTTCTGTTTCCTGTGCTATTTTATCCAGTAAAGTTTATATTTGTTTTCAACAAATTGGATACCCTGGAAATTATTGAAGGGCTGGAAAGGAGCTATCCTGTCTAGGAAATTCGAAAACCAGAATAAGCTTATTATTCATCTGCCAGTAAAGTCAGAGCCAGCTCCATGTGGCTCTGCATATTGTGAGTGACCCAATACCTTCAAATTGATCAATTTTTCCTTGTGTAACAGTATTATACTATGTATATGTTTTTATTGTAGGAAGATCAGGAGGTGGTCCACTCATTATACTAGGTATACAGCTATATTTTGTATATTTTCTCTGCACCCCCTTATACTCTTTTCTCTCACTTTATATCTGAGTGCCATTTAGTGATTTTGGGCACTGGGGGTAGTTGCTTATTCCTTGGTTTTAAGTGCCAATCCACCATCTTTCTGTTGTATTTGTATTATATTTACTAAGTTGTCTTCTCCCAAACAGGACAAAGAAAGATGAATAATGTCATGTTTCCAATTAGCAACTATTCTAAATATATTGAGAGAGTTTGAATAAAAGAGTATTTTTAACATTTAAAGAGAATGTAATTTTACATACCATTGTGAACAAATGCGGTAAATACTTTGCTGCTTCAAATTATCCTTATATACCTAAATCATATACAAGGGTGTTTATCTTTAACCCAAAACACTAGAAAGATTAACTATGTTACTATTTCATCTATCATTATTATACAAAGTATAACAAATGTAAAGCTTTTTCCACAGATTTTACCTGTTAACATTTTTAGCACAACAGCACCTGATGTCGTTATATATCAGTGAGATGTACAGATGTTACAAAGATTCCATTACCGCAAAAAGAGGGGTTCTTGAGAATCCACTTTGATTGCTGTATCAACATAACATTTACTATAATAGGATCCATGTCACTTAAGACAATGTTTTGGACATGCTATCAATTAATTTATTCCATAAGAGAATATCGGAGAGTATCCAATCTAAACACATCATGGTGTAAAAATGTTTTATGGAAGAACAAAATAAAAAAGCAAAGACAAAAGACAAAGACAAATACCAACACCATCACCACGGTGATAACAGATGATGCTGATTCAATATATGCAACCAATTCTAGCCAAATATTTGGAAAGCTGGACTCTACAACCTATGCTCTACAACAAATATCCCGGTATTCTACGAACACAACCTCCAGCAATTTATCTAAGGAATGTAAACTTCTACAGGCCTTTAAAGACTTTGGATTACAAATACAATTACTACTTTTTAACTTTGGATTACAATTCGTATCCGGATCCATCCAAGAATATCTTACTCTGGAACTTGGTGTTCTTCTCAATTCTTTCCCATACAAAAGCTTTGCTCATTTTAATCAACCACCTTTACATACAAAGATCACACTATGGATATTTTACTGTTACAACAATGATCAAAGACGCTGGGAGCATAAAAACCTAATGACTGTTGGAGAACTTTGGTTTACTAATTTAAGGAAGAAATGCTCTACAATGCCCACAGTTTAAGGGAGAGGGTGTTACGGGCAAATGCAAATATTACAAGTTTTAGAATGAAATATTGTATTTCTTAAACTGTGTACTTTGTCTTTAAGAGATATTGCAAATTGACAAGGTGTTAGAAATTGAACATATTGTTTTTCATAGAGGTTTCTTTAAGCAATAACCTCAGTGCATATTATGTTTATGCCATTTTGTCCCAGATGAATTACAATAGCAATAATGCATAAACAAGCTTCAAGGCTATCGAATGACTCTTTCAGTACACAATATACTGTGGTAACCCTAAGTAGATAAGGATGTTCAGACTTTAAGAGGCCATCTTGAACTAAGTCAGGAAAATTTCCATGACGTATACACCCTTTAGTTATGGACTTGTATTTTTGCCAAGTTAAGGGAGGACCTAAAATGAATAAAGTAAAAGAAGTGTTACTTTTTCATATATGAACTACGGTAACCCTAAAATGGAGACACCTAAGGTATGAATAGGTGTACTTTTAAATGTTAAGAAACAGAGGAGAGACTTGGAGACAGACGCTGCTCCATCTTAAAATGACATAGAGGCTGACATGATGACATGTTCAGAAGGGTATGTTAACCTATTAATGATATTTGCAAGCATTTAGTTTAATCTTATAAACTCTGCTATAAATTATTGTAATGGATTTTATATGTCTATATTTATATTTTTATATAATAAATAACTAAAAGACAAAAATGTATTGCTTCCAAGACAATCCTTATTTTATATTGTATTCTCAATTACTTATATGTTAAATAGAGGATCTCTTACACCAACTATATAAAATTATATCTAAGATATCTGTATGGTTAGCCCTACTAAGTTCTATGCTTTAAGACATTATAGTGGTAAATAAGGGAACCAGCCGCGGTTACACATCTGTGCCCTCGAAGTGCATTTAGGACCAAGGAAGAAAACCAGTCTTTTCATCATAAATTTGAGCGGCCCCTGGGGGAATTGGAAAATACCACAAACCTTCAACTCTAAACAGTCTTCACAGTCTGAAAAGTAATCAAGGCCACAGGATCAATTGAATGTTCACTTGCATGACAACCCACGCAATTGGTACTTGGTCTGCATTTCTCCAACTTATTTTGGTCATAACTGTATGGCCTAAATATAAACTTGGTTTTACCCGATGGATTTAGCAAATGAAAGCTCTAGGTAGAAAGCTACATATGAGTGGTGCAATAATTCAGGGTTAACAATTTGTGAGGACATACAGAACATGAGACTGTCCAGTGTTATTTCACGGAGTCAAACTCCACAAAACTCCAGGAAGCGCCTCTGGGGGCTGTCTGGTAGACATCCACTAGAAGCAGTCTAAGCACTGCAATGCAAACATTGCAGTTTCTCAATGAGATTAAGATATCTGGGTGCCTATAGTGTCCCTTTATTGTTAGTGGAAAAAAATTACATATGAATGGCTCAATAATTCGGGGTACCAAGCCATATTATAAGTGCTTAGAGTTTCCTCAAAAAAATAGATTTCAGTGTGAAAGATAAATTCTTCCCAGCTGCCATAGGAATGGCATCGTAGAGAAAAGAGGTGATAATATATTTGTGAACTGCAGCACATTAAAATGCAGTGTATATCAGTTATCTGCATGCAGTGGCGTACCTACTACAGTCAAAATGGTTGCAGCTTCAACAGGGCCAGGCCATAACTGTGAGCCCTGTGCCCGTGGGCCACCACAACTTTAGGGCCTGTGCCTGGCCACATCAGCGTGTGGCCCCGGGTTTCCGATTTGCCAGCAGTAGTGGAGCTCTGTCTGAATATCTCTATGGTCAGCTAACTCTTTAGTCTTATCTGACCGTTTGTTGTTGTGTTGCTTTTGCAACACCTGACAGTTTGACTTTTTTTTTTAACATTTAATGATTAATCACCTGTGTTCAAATTAATCTTTTTACAGTTATCCCAGAAAACACAACTTGTAGTATCAATATCATATAAACTTTCAGTATATACAACTGAGTAATATTTGATGTAAAAGAGTATTAATATAGAGCATTATTCTAATGTGTTTGAGAGTGAGACAAATAGAGTATAATAAAAAAGACATCAATTGCTATCTTAGCACCATATCAATATGCAATAAATCTCATTATCAACAAACCCATTTGAGAAGTGGGGTTCCTCCTTTATCTGCCTGAGAGGCAGCATCTCTCTGGAGGAACTTTTAATTGTCTGTTGAAAGTAATTAAATTTGCGCATGTTGATGGTATGTAAATCAAAAGCACACAAATAAATTGTGTACAGATTGAAGTTCTAGAGATGAACAGCATGTAAATTGAAATACTGATGGCATGCAATAGAGGTATGTAGAATCGTCAGTCCACAGATAATCCTGCATGTGAATATTATGGTTCTAATTATAGCCTCACAATGTCAGAGTGGTTTGTAAATTATATTAATGATCAACGTATTTAATTGAAAATTCTAATCACATTAGCTTGAAACACCATAAATGAACAGCATCTGTATTTTTCACTGGGGGCTCTTGCCACACATTAACCTTTAAGCCACTGTTGGTGTTCACTCTACAATACTGCTGGATGTTCCCTTAATGAAGATAAAGGACTATAAATGTGAAAATATCAGCCCCTTCAAATATATCATGTCATTTCCTAGAGGTGAATTTTAAGAAGAAGGCAGCCAACTAACATATTTTGCCACCAGGGTGACTTTTAGCTTCTTAATATAGTCCTTGATTAAATTATACCTGCTCAAAGTTATATCTTAAAGAAATATAAAGGTTTAAGGATAATTGCTAAAACGTACTAAAACTGCTTCACAGTGTAATTTGAGCATCAATTAACACAGCTTTGGGTTTATTCCTGGACACTAAAACATAGTTGCTTCAACTTCAGAGGTTTAAGGTCAATTAACACAAAGAACTAATATTTTAAGCAATTATTTCTACAATAGTAAATGTTGTAAATGTATTATGTTTATATACTGAAACTGTTCTATTTTATTTTTACTGCAACAAAGAATTGAAATAAGGTATTAATCACGCTATAAATACCCATAATATTTATGTTCCATAATGGCCACGTTAGTAATGTGTAGCAATTGCTAAATGCTATATTCCTACTTTAAATGCCAGGCTAGACAGCGTACTATTACCTCAATATCACCACTTGCCAATTCTTTCTCAGTTTTTCAGTTTCCTAATCATTGGTTTTTCCAAATCACTTATCCTTTTAGTTTTTCATTTATATAATTTTTAGATATTATTTCAATTAGCTTTTCTGTTTCACTGACTTTGCGAACATTTCCATTGTAAAATACATAATTTAAGGGTTATCAAATTCTCAATACCATACTTAGGAAACATATGTGCAGCAAATGGTAGACTTGCAATCATCATTTAGTTATATAGAAAACTCCAGACTATCACCTTGAAAACACAGAGGCAGCTCACAGCTACAAAGGAGCTAAAGGGCATTTTGAATTTAGCTGGCATTTCCAAACTTCTCAGAGTTGAATGGCCCTTGCTTCAAAAAAGGACTTATCTCAGAAGTTAAGCTTTTGTGAGCAAGCGAAAAGGATTACAAAAATAAGACTCCTACAGAGCACAATCCTTATAAATGGAGGAGTTAGAAGTCGCGAACTACCAAAAAAAGTAAGATGCTATCATTATCTAACTTTAAGCATCTTTAAGATTTTGTCTCGTAGATCACTGACCAATAGCATGCACAGAAGCTTTAAATAATATCTTTAATCAGAACATTTCTTAAATCAAGTGGCAAGATAGTTATTGTCTTTTGAATTACCTTGAACCACTGGGAAATGAATAACTGCTCACTCACTATTACATGTTCTCCTTCTATGTACTCACAAAAATAAATACACTGGGAGATGAACATTGTGCAATGTACAGGTATACACAGTGTTGTAATGTTTTGAATACTAAGTGATAGTATAATCATGTTAAGCCTATGATAGAAAGTAATTAAAGGTATACTGTAGTGCCAGGTATACAAAGATGTATTCCTGGCACTACCGATCCCTCTGCCTCCCCCCACCTCCCCCCCATCCCTCGCACCCCCTCCTACCTGGTAAATAAAGGGTTAAAAATCCTTTATTTACTTACCTGATCCCAGCACTGATGTCCCTCGGCGCTGGGTCGAAGCACCGCCCCCTCTTCTGCCCCAAGAAGAGCGGGGTCTATGCTGCATGCGTATTAGACCTCCCCACGGGAAAGCATTAATGAATGCTTTCCTATGAGGAAATATCTTATGCTTGAGGTCCTCATGCAAAGCATGAGGATGCCAAGCGTCAGATAATGGACCAAAAGTCTGTTATGATTCCGGAAGCCCTCTAGTGGCTGTCTGGTAGACAGCCTCTGAGGACAGACTTAGAGCTGCAATGTAAACATTGCAGCTCTCTGGAACTGCAATGTTTAACATTGCAGCACTAGGTACAAAAGGGACACAGCACCCAGACCACTTCAATGAACTGAAGTGGTCTGGGTGCCTACAGTGTCCCTTTAAATTATTAAGTAATAAAAAGTTATGCTTTATTTCTCTTTTTTCAGGAGTAGGCTTGAATCTTATTGTAAAGCGCTGCAAAATAAACTGGCACTATATAAATAATAACCAATAATAATAATTATATTTCCAACAGGAATACTGAAACATTCAGACCAATTCACCTTAGTAGGTATTTCATATAAGAAATAAAATTACAGCTGTACATAATACACTAATCTCCGTATTAATGTGGAGGTATGAGAATATATTCTTTGGGACTGTTTTGGGTGTAGGTTCGAGAGTTGTCATGAAAACTGGCAGTGCTAGCCCTTAATTTTGTCCTTGGTTAGAAGTTAGATAAGCCTAGATTCAATCCGAGGTCAATAACTGGTGACCTGGTGAGATCCTTAAGCCGAACTATATATTTGTATCAGGAAATTAGTCCAGAGGAAACATAGAGGAGTATCTGTAAAACAGTCCAAGTTTGTACCCAGGTAATCAGTTCAGGGGAAATATGGAGGCCGTGTTTTCTACACCAGAACAAGTTTGAATCCAGGTAAAATAGTCTAAAAATTGGAGTCACTCAGAGAAGAAATGGTGAGACAGTCCAATGGTGAGAAGTGTCCACGCCAAAGTTATAAATGTAAGCCAAGCTGAGGTCATAGTCCAGAGTATCTTTTAGAGGAGAGATTTAAGTAGATGAGGAAGAGATGATAGAAGTAGATACAGTGGTGCCCATCAACACATCATGTAAAGGAACACATTTAACAGTGTGTAGAGCCACTGACAGTACACACTTTTATGTATGTACATAAATATAATAAATCTCCAAGAATACCCATACATTTCTAACAGGGAAAATGATAAAGCAATGTATACATTCAGAAGGAATCTCAATATTGCAATCATGGAGTTTGTAATAGTAATAAAAGGAGAGCAAATAATCATACAGGTATTTTAGACATAAAATGATAAAAGGTAGTGATGGGCCCTTTCATTTTTAAAGAAGAATTGTAACTTCTCTGTAAATTACACCACTGAACAAAACATTGAAAATCACTTGTGTCATTTTTTTCCCCTGTGATGATCTTACATTACATCACACTCCAATTTAATCAAGGTGAAGTCAGGCTACACATTACATTTGAGAAGGAGAAATAGAAACTTTGGGGGAGATTTTTCAAAGTGTCTTGAAGAGGAGCCAAGACAGATGCACTCAGTTCTAGGATAACGTGGTATGCAATTCTATATTTAATTATTTTTCAGACCTCACATACACATATTTGTTAAGGATGATGGGAGAATATAAATACATATAAGAGTAACATAAGATTAAATACTCTTAGAAAAGATGGGTGCTGTTTAACATAATCAGTGTCCTGTTATCATGCTTTCTAGCTTGGACTCTATAGCAAACCCAAACCTCAGACCTGCTGCTAACTTTGGGCCCCATTGATAATCTTAAAGGGACATGCATCACAGATACCTCACGTGACATGGCAGGTGACCTAAAACTTAAATGGCCATTGGAGTGATACTAAAAATCCTCCAGTTATTTAAATGTCCATAGGGATTTGGGATAGTGTGCAAGTAACTTTTTTCATTGTATGTATTAGGGCTGAGGTATACTATAGTCATGAATGGTGGGAGTTTGAGCACAGGGCTTAACGTTTTGTATTTGTACATGCATAACATGGCAATTTGTATACTTGTACATGCATCACATGACAACTATTTTTTCAACAAATACACAAACTAAATTATTGCAAGAAAAGCTTTGAAAAGTTTGTAATAAATGTTTATAAACTTACTGTAAATGTGGTCAGATTACATTTTTGGACATACCGATATGGGGGTTTCTTCAGCCTCATCCCCCTTTCCCTCTCATCCACCCTTCTCAGTTCCAGAACATTCCATTAATGACCGAAACAGGGCATGATTATGCAGCAGCAGGAAAGAAAAACCCAACACTGGAGCCTGCTCTGCATATCTCACACTAATCAGACGCCCTCGATTATCTCCTAGTAAGGCATGCCCAATGCACTTTTCAAACAATCCTAGGGATAGGACAATTATTTGTTAGATCAGTGTAGGCTCCTCCCCCCGAGTGAGTGCGGAAAGACTAAATAAGAAGATGCAGGTAAATATGAAAAAGAAAAATAATATTTACTTTCTTTTTTCAGCCTGCAGAGTGAGGTAACTGTCTTATTCAGCCTGCAGAGTGAGGCAACTGTCTTATTCAAGTTTTCTTTCAACCTGCAGAGCGAGGCAACTGTGTCAGTTACAAATGTTTTATAAATTACATGTTTCTTATTTGGGAAAGAATTAAAAAGAAATAGAAAGATTGTTTTTAAAATAACTAAATAATGATTGGGGAATTAACTTAACATGGGAATGCAGTAGAATAAACATTTTATATTCAACAGAATACATAAAAAATAATAAAATTTAAGCATAGACCTATTGCAAACAAAAAATGTCTGTAAATAGTTACGTATTACATGAAGGTGGACATGTTTACTAGAAGACAGCTTAAGGTTAAGGAGAAATGTATGTGAGGATGAGATTTTTAGACAGCAAGCAAAGTTACTAATGCATAAATTTAAGAAAAAGAAATACACTTAGAATATTAAAAATTGCTCTGGAAGATTTGATGGAAAAACACAATCAGATTGGTTCCAAAAACTAAAAATGGATAAGAAAGGGCCTAATACAACGATGAACACAATGTTTTTGTAAAAATTTTTTAATGAAGAACACAAAATAATTAAAAGAAAAGCGAGGACGCACTGGACAAGATTATGAACAGACAATGATTACATTTTACAGTGGCTCCTATTTTTAAATTAATATTTACAAAAAGTATATTCCTAGATAGTTAAATAGTTTAAATAGGTAATTAGCTTTTTTAGTAAATATGATTAATGTAATGGTTGCATAAAAGAGTGCAATACATTAATAAAATTGATGTCTACTTTTTGTAGTGAAATAACAGGTAGACAGTATAAAATAAAAGATCTAATAACAAGACAAAGAATGTTTTATATTTCTTGGCATGTAATATAAAATATATTGGATTAAGAATAAAACTGATTAATAATATAATAGATTCATAGAAAAAAAATGTGTTTTGGCTGAGCTACTTTGTATGAAAATAATACTTTTTTTTAAGATTGCCCATTTTGGGAGATATGGCCGTAAGGCTGTTAATTATGATAAAAAATGATTCAGGAAAGCGAATCAGATGAGTCAAAACAGTATACTGATAAATATATAATTAATATAAATATTATCTGTCAGGTCTGCTGCCCGCTTACCTGTCAGGCCTGGTGCCCGCTGCCCTCCTTCATCCGTTGTTCTGTCCGACACTGCATGCTTGCACACAGCGTGTCTGTATGTGTGACCGAATTTGGTCCCGAATTCTGAATTCGCCGAACTGAAGTCCAAATTTGCCGAACCGAATTCGATGCACAAATATGACATTAGAGGTCAAACTGAAAAGGTCAATTACTGTCCACGAATTATACGTAATTAAAAGCTGACCTGGACCAATGGAAGTAGAGACCTGCCTATATATGCTTACCTTTCTCAGTCCTTGTTGCCCTGTTGTGGTTCTTGTTAGCCTAATAGTGTGTTACTGCAGCATTCTTCTTCAGTAATTATCCTGGTTCTGGTTTATCATTATTCTTGTCTTCTGTAATCCTTTGATCTCGGCTTGTGTATCGTTTATCCAGTATCCTGTATCCTTTTGACCTCGGATATCCTTATTGACTCTGTTTGTTCGTTAGCCCGGCTATTCTGAGAACCGGTATATGTAAAGTCTATTTGTTGTGATTTGGTCTGTGTGTTTTGGTTCCATCTGATCCTGACATTATCTATACATTTTGCAGTATACAGAAATATTTTCCCTTAAGTTGGTTCACAGCTTAAGAGAGAAAAAGTAGCCATTAATGGGAAAAGGATGAGGAGCAGTTAAAAAATCTTTATGTATGTATTATACATTTATTAAATATATAATTTATAAATATAGATTTTTATTTACTGTTATTTCCCCCCCCCCCCCTCTTTTGGCAACTTCCCACTTGATCTGTGTATAAAATCAACACTTTGGAGTGTGTCTCCGAGCTATCACTTATCTTTCTTTTCCATCAATTGTCTCTTTTTTTTTAGCACCATGGGAGGATTTCCAAATCCTAGATCAAAACAGCATGCTCATCCATTGTGAAATCCGTTTGGTTCAAGATTCGGCTTAAATTTTGTCTCTGAGTTCAGGAATTTGTGTGATCACGCCATCAGCCCAAATTTATATAATCTGCAGTTCATAACACAAATCTCCAAGTCTATAAATGAACATATTAACAATATTATAAATGGCAGTGCAAATTATAAAGAAATTATTAATAGCACATTTTAAAGAAAAACATAATAAAGACCATAAAGGGTTTCAAGGTTTGTGGACATAAACAAGCTACAGAATAACGGGAGAGGAGGAGATTTTATTAGTAAAATTGGACAAGGAAGAAAGATCTAGAGATTTTAGCTCAAACATTTAATAAAATCATATAAACACTCTATTTTTTTAATTTAAAAAAAATACATTTTCCACAAATTTATTTATTTATTTATTTCAATGCTTTATTTATGCATCGACAGACATTCAGTGTGACATTAATGTTGGCTTACGCAGAAGCCTGGTCATCTGCTGTTGCTCAAATTATGTTACAGAAAGGAAGGTTAGGTTAGTAGCGTGCATAACATATATTGGTGGTACAATTCATGTGGCTTGCGCAGAAGCCGTTGTTGTGCAGTGTTCCGCTTTGCCTATCATGGTTTTTCTTTTACTTTATGTAAACAGGAAAATATGTACAACAAAAGAACAATAGAGAATAAAACTGTGGGTAAAGTCAGAAGTATTACCCTGAATTGCACGAGTGAATATTTGTCTGTGAGTGAGCGCTAATACGTCTTGTATTTATATATCGTATTGTTCCCAGAGGGCCCATACCTTTTGGAATGTGGTGGTGGTGTTGCGGACCTGTGCTGTCATCTTGTCCATTAAATAATTGTCCCTGATTTTGGAGATTACTAGAGAGATTGGGGGTACTTCGGGTTTAATCCAGTATTGTGCCAATGCTCTTCGAGCAGCTAAATTAAGCATATTCAATAGTCTTTGGTCATGTTTGTCTAGCCCCTCCGTTGGTCATGATAGTAGACACGCCCAAGGGTCCAGTGTTATTCGTCGTTGTAAGATTCTGGTGGTTAAGTCTACTATTTTTCCCCAATTCTCTTTAACTCTGGTGCAGTGCCACCACATGTGGATATATGTACCTTTTTCCCCGCATAGCCTCCAGCAGGTGTCTGTGGGACTCAGTTGCATGTGGCATTGTTTGACTGGGGTTGTGTACCACCGTAGCATTATTTTGTATGCTTGTTCCTGTAGGGCCATGCATATGGACACTTTTGCGTTTGCCTCCCAAATGTCTTGCCAATCTGTCCCCTCCAGTGTTTTGCCCAGATCTGCTTCCCATTTGTCTGTGTATGTCTGTGTGCCCCATGTTCCTGATTCCAAGCATATGTGGTTGTATAGTAGTGAAATTAATTTTGCTGGCATTTTTTCTTTTAGGCAGATTTGTTCACTAAACGTAGTGGGTTTGGCATTTGCAGTTTTAACCTCTCTGGTTTGTGCAAAATCTCTCAGTTGGACGTATCGGAAGAAGTCACGGGTTTTTAGCGGGGCAAGGGTTTGTAAGTGTTGGTAGGATACTAGTTGGCTGTCTTTATACAGGTGAGTGTAGTGCTGTAGGCCTGTGGCTTCTATGCCTTTAAAGTCTCTTGCCCTAAGTCCCAGTGGGAATGCCCTGTTGTGTAGTACTGGGGTCATTGAGGACGGTAGGTCCGTAAGTTTGAATTTCTGTGCGACTTGGTCCCATAATCTGATGGAGTTTAGGATGGCTGGGCAATCTGTCCATAAGAGTACTCTTTGTTCTCTTGGTGTCCAGATGTGAAACTGTGGGAGGTCCGCTCCCGTCATGAGGGATTCTATGTCAACCCATCGGCGTTGGTTTATTGGGCAGTGCCAGTGGGCTATTTGTGCTACTTGAGCTGCGGTATAATAATGGTGGAGGTGGGGCATTCCCAGGCCTCCTCTCCATTTGGGATTGTATAGTATTGTCCTGGCTATTCTGGGTCGCTTTCTCTGCCAAATAAAGGCATCTACTGCCTTTTGTATGTCAGCTAGATCGCTCTTGCGGACTCGGGTCGGGAGTGCTTGGAATAAGAATAATAGTCGTGGTAGTAGGTTCATTTTTACGGAGTGTAGGCGACCTAGCCATGTGATGGGTTTGTCCGTCCAATTTTCTAAGTCGGTTTTAAGTCGGGTGTATAATTGTGCTTGAATAGTGTGTTGTGGTCCGCTGTAAGTCTGACGCCTAGATATGTGAGTGCGTCTGTGTTGGTTTTGATGTGGTATGTATGTCTGATGTGTTGTATCTCTTGTTCCGGTATATGGAATGGCAATGCTGTTGACTTGGTAAGGTTGACTTTGTACCCTGACATGTCCCCGTATGTTCGCAGTAGCTTTTCCAGATTGGCCATTGATAGGGTTGGGTCTGTGAGCGTGAGGAGTATATCATCTGCATATGCTTCTGCTTTAAATTGTTCCTCCCCTAATTGCACCCCTTTAATGTTTGGGTTGGTTCTAATGAGGTGTAGGAGCGGTTCTAAGACGATCGCGAATAAGAGTGGTGAGAGAGGGCATCCCTGTCTCGTTCCGTTGCTCACTCGGAACGGGGATTTCAGGGCTCCTGTTATTATGGTTTGCGCTTGGAGGTCTGTGTATAGGGCCTTTACTGCTGTGATGTAGGGGTCAGGGAAGCCTTGTGTTTGGAGTAAATGGAACAGAAAAGGTTATTGCACTCTATCAAAGGCATTTTCGTCGTCAAGGGAGAGGGCAAGGGATGGTAACTTGGATTTCGACATGTGCCACATCAAGTCTGCACCTCTGCGCGTATTTTCATATAACTGGCATCCCGGCATGAAACCGACCAGATCTGGATGTATTAATTTGGGTAGCAGAGGTGTTAGCCTCTTCGCCAATATTTTATCAAATATTTTTAAGTCGTTGTTGATGAGGGAAATTGGTCTATAGTTTGTGGCTAATGTAACGTCCTTGTTGGGTTTGGGCAGTAGGATTATGTTGGCGGTAGCCATGTCGCGGTCTGGTGTGCTCCCCTGGAGGAAGTTATTGCATAATTTGGTGCTGTATGGTGCCAGTTCCGTCTTAAATTTTTTGTAGTAGATCATATCATAGCCGTCAGGTCCAGGTGCTTTGTTTCCCTTAAGGGCGGATATCGCTGCTTCTACCTCCTCATGTGTAATGGGTTCTTCCAGAGTGTTGGCCTCCTCTGTTGTTACTCTGGGTAGGTCTATATGAGATAGGAAGTCTGCTACACGGGTGATATATTGGGTTCGAGCGTCGCCCTCCAGGGGTGTGTGGTTATATAGTTTCTGGAAGTATTCTGTGAAGGCGTCGTTAACGTCTTTTGGGGTGTTAACTAGTTTGTTGGCGGTGTTACGAAGCGCCGTGATGGGTTTGTGTCCCTGTCTGGGTCTAAGCACCAGTAGTGTGTCTATTTTATTAGCTTTTTCATAAAACATGCACTTTGACCAAATTATGGAGCGTGTCACTTCTGCTATGGTGTGCTCTTTAATCGAGTGTCGTATGGTTTGGAGTTTGGTGTATGTGGTGGTGGAGGGGTTTTGTCTATGTTGTTGTTCAAGTTTCCGCATGGCGGTTTGTAATTCTAGGAGGTGTTTCGTTTTTATTCGTTTTTTTATATGTGGCTGCTTGTATGAGATGTCCCCTCAATACTGATTTCTGCGCTGCCCATAGTGTTGTTGGGTTAATGTCTTCTGTGTCGTTAGTGCTGAAATAGTCTGTAATTTTCTGTCCCGTCGTGGTGAGTATTTCCTCATCGGTGAGTAAGTTGGCGTTGAGCCTCCATGTCCAGTTATTGTGGTGTTGAAAGTTTCCTAATGTGATCGCTACATCAGCATGGTCTGACCATGTGATGCTGTTTATCTCTGAGTGAATTAGTTTAGCCATACCCGCTCCATTGAGGAGTATATTGTCTATTGTGGAATATGTGTTATGTGGGGCTGAGTAATACATATAGTCTTTTGTGTCTGGGTGTTGGAGTCTCCAAGCGTCCATGAGTCAGGTGTGCTGGAGAAAAGCGTGTAGAAGCTTGTCTTGTCCCCCCCTACCCTGAGATCGCTGTGTCCCCGGTTTGGAGCTGCAGTCGGTTGCTGGGCAGGGAACAGCGTTGAGGTTCCCTCCCACCACTAGTATGCCTCCTTGCAGGGTGGCGAGTAGGGATTCTATGGTGTCCCAATAGGCACGGTCTCGGTTGTTGGGCGCGTATATGTTTACGATATGTAGTTTGGTGTTGTTGTGATTGCCAGTGATGGCTATGAATCTACCCTCAGGGTCTATCCGTGTGTGCGTGACCATGAATGGGCAGCGCTTATGTAGGAGTATGGACCACTTGTTTGCGTAGTGCCCTGGACTCGTGTGTAGTGTTGTAGGTTCGGTCCCCTAGTTTGACCGATGCAGCTTTCGGAATGTGTGTCTCCTGTACTAGTGCTATATCCGCCCTCTTTGATTTTAAGTCTCGTAAGAGAAGTCTACGTTTGGTAGGGGTGTTTAGTCCCTTAGTGTTAATAGATAGTATTTTCAACGTCATGGATGGGTTAATCCTGTGGGGTGTTTTTGTATGTGGGGTGGTGAGTCCATACCTGTCTGGAGTCCGCTGGTCTCCCACCCTTCTATTGCTGTTGTCATATGTTCCTTTTGGGGTAACAGGGTCAGTTTTTCACTCGTGCATGTTAAACCAAAAATCATAAATGAAAACAAAAAACATAAATATAATATAACTGTTAATAACATGTAAATAGTTACACAAACTTATGCAGTGAAATCTGTTCACTCTGGGCATATTAATTGCCAGAGTTAAGTGGGGATGCTCCCCTCCCCCGCAGGCCAAACTTTTGTCCTGTGTAGGGGTGGGGGCCTCTCCAATCCACTGTGCCTCCGTGTGAGGCTTCAGGTGCAGAATGTTATCCTTGAAGTTATCTAACCTGTCATATAGACCTCTGGGGGGGAGGGGGGTCTGAGTTTTCCCGTCCCCTTAAGGTGGCAAAGCGGTCCCGCTTTTATGTATGCAATAGGGCAACGGGTGGTAATGTGGTTAAGGGTTCTCCCAGTGCCTCAGGTGCATTCTTTCGGTTCTCTCCTGCAGTCTAATGAGGCTGGATCCCTTTGCTTGGGGATCCCCCTTCTAGTGTGGGATAAGTTTGTGCCAGTGAGTTAGCTATCAGTTCTGGTGTGATCTGGTGCCTCTGGAGGATCGGTTACCAATTGTGCCTCTTTCCCTCCCCTTCCTCCTGTGTGTGTCTGTTGCTGGAGTCCCCAGACACTTACATACCCATATATATGTGCATATACGTGTATATATACGCACATTCAGGCCCATACATACGCACATTGCCCCCCGAGGTCTGGTTATTGTGATATTCATCATGAACAACAATTCAATCATACTTATTAAAGAAATTAGCATGGCACTTCGAGGTTTTTTAGTCTTTCCTATAGTGGTGAACATAGTATTGTGTTCAACTTGGTAATAAGTGTGACTGCTTGTGGTTAGTGAGCAAGCATGTTGGTCGTCCCTGTGATGGTACTATGTCGGCTGATGGCCGTGACCAAGTTTGCCATCTATCTCAGGGGCAATGGCGGGGG
Source organism: Pelobates fuscus (assembly GCF_036172605.1). Classification (NCBI taxonomy): domain Eukaryota; kingdom Metazoa; phylum Chordata; class Amphibia; order Anura; family Pelobatidae; genus Pelobates; species Pelobates fuscus. The sequence goes on along the minus strand of NC_086317.1, from coordinate 112,857,377 downwards.
GGGGGGAGGGGAGATGAGGGGGGTATCTGGGATGTTTTTTTTTTTTTGTGGATTAGTAAGTGGGTATGAGGAACCATTCCATGCCCCCCATGGTTTGTTACCCCCTGTTATCTAGTCATTTTGGTTCCCCTTTGTGTATTACCTAACCCGGAGTCCAGGTTTGCAAGATGCGTAGTCTGTGAGGGAGTGTGAGGCTCCTGCCTGGGACCTTAGGCGTGGCGGCCTGCTGTGTCTTTGACGGCGGTCCAGTCTGTGGGTATAGTGTTGAGCTCGGGGAGGGTCTCTCGGGTCAGGGTAAAGCCTGGCGGCGGTTCTACCTGGATGCTCCTGAGAAATTTTAGCGGGTCCGCTCCTGGCAGCAGCCTGTAAGTAGCTCCAGACTTAAATGCCACCAATTTAAAGGGGTGTCCCCAGGTGTATCTGATCTCCCTTTCTTGGAGAAGTAGCATCAGAGGCCTCCAATTCTGTCTGTCTTGAAGGGTGGTTGGTGATAAGTCCTGGTATAAGTTGATTGTAGCGTTTTGGTATGTCAACTCATTGTTTCTTGCATATTTCATTACCGCTTCCTTTGTGGAATAATAGTGAAAGCAGATGATGATATCCCTTGGGGCCTGTCCTTCTGTTCTGCGGGCTCGGAGCGCTCTGTGTGCGCGGTCTATCGCCCAGTGTGCGTCCGGGATGTCTGGTAATAGATGCTTAAAATAATGCTCCATTTTATCCACTAGGTTCCCTTCGGTTGGAGATTCAGGGAGACCTCGGAGCCGCACGTTATTGTGCCTAGAGCGGTTGGCGAGGTCTTCTACTGTCATTTCTAGCTCGGTAATTTGTTGTTCCATTGTCCTGGAGTGTGATACTACCGTGTTGTGGGCACGTGTGACTTGCTCCATTTTATCTTCTAGGGCCGCCGTCCGGGCGCCCAGCGCTTGGATTTCCGCCTTTACTGCTCTGGTACTATTGGAGATTTCGTTAGCTAGGAAGTTTCTGACCTCCTGTAGTTTTGCGAGGATGTATGTAGGATCTCCGATTTGAGATTCGGGTATGTCACTGCCCGTTGTGGATGCTGGGGATAGGGATCCGTGAGGGCTGCACTGGCGGCCATCTTGAGTAGCCTGTCTGCCTCGTGGTGTTGTCAGCATTTTGGCCACAGTTTTGATGGTTTCTCTCCTGTCCCCTTTTTTTTTTGTTGCTCTGCTTCACTCCAGAGTATGTGCCTGGCATTGTTTGGTATGTTTAGCTTCAATCTGAGTCTCGATGCTCGTGGCTGGTGCTAGATTGAGAGTGGATTTTGTGGAGCTCTGGAACTATGCGGCCATCACGGTCGGCATCCAGACCACGCCCCCCCACAATTTTTTTTTTAAAGAAATATATTTCCTGGTACACGTTCTTATTTTTTGGTCATCTTTAATACTAAATCTCTTTATTTAAGAATGTTCTTCTGGTTCATATTTGTATTCTATATTTATTTTAACAAGAAATTACGTTTTAAATAATATATTGGGAATATACATCATAGTGTAATACAGTAAAGACACACAGCTTAGAACTGCTAAATTGTTGCATTCGCAAGAGGTAGCCATATGTCAGCCTATAGAGGACCCTACTCTGATTTAAGGGAAACTAGTGCAAACTGCCTCAAAATAGTCTCTCCTCTGCTCTCCTTCAAAATAGTGGCTCTGGCAAGGTAAACATGTATGGCAAATTACATTAATTAAAAAATAAATAATACAAATATGATCAAACGTATTTCTTCCCAAAGGGGCTTCCTCAGGGTCCAAAAATAAAACACGCAATGTTAAAAAGTACAATTCAGAACAAGTACAATAATGGATTTTTTATTGTACTTGTTTTGAATTGTACTTTTTCACATTGCATGTTTTAGATCTGTATTGAGATATAGCTACTCCATGTCTGTAAGCGCTAGAGGGAATGAGAGAACATTACAGGATATTACAGATATCATGTCAGATGTCAAGTTACTAAGCAAGTATAGGATTCATAAATGAAGATGTAGACTAAAGGCATAATAGAATTATTAGAAGGCTTTAGAGTGGCTGGACGTAATAGAAATGAAAGACACTGAGAGGTGTAACTGTAAGAATACCCAGCAGAACTGATGTTGCTGCATTTGTTGAGCAAGTTGTTCCTCATACCAACCAGCAAAATTACTTTCCCCGCTCACTTCATTTGTTGCCTTGAGGCATCACACACGTCGTTCTAATACTGATCCCTCTTACAGTAATGCAGGGTTATGATGTCAGGGTTTGTTCCAATTTAAACTCCGAAAACAATTCCATTTTGTGGTTCTGGGCATGTTCCTTTTGCAGTTCTATTTTTTTTATGTTCTTCAGTAGGAGAATCTTAATGGCATCATACAATCATCTGCTATGTCATGAAAACATTTATTTTACTTAATAATAATATATCCTTCCCTTTATAGGATAAATTTAAGTCAGCTTTTCATTAACTTGTTAAAATTATACTGTTACTGTGACGGCATAGACATGTATATCCATAGATATTACAGATGACCTCTTACCTGTACACACTGAGATTTGAGATGGAATTATTTATCTATTTTGTCTGAATCGATTATTCTGAAAAAAAACAACAACGTTACTGGCAATTTGAGAATCATTGTGGTGGCATTTCGGTTTGGATGCATTTCATCCATGCCATTATTTTTTGGGGAAAAAAACACGAACTCAGTCAAACCAAAAGGGCATAAAAATAGGTAAAACAAACAGTGTACTGCCATTTGTTTCATGCATCAAGTGAAAAAACTTAGCAAACAGAGGGAAATAGGAGGAACATTAATATTTCCACATTTATTTATAAACTATATATTTATTAAATATATGATATATAAATAGTTTCTTTAAGGGTCCTCCTTTATTCTGTTAATTGGTCACTTCTCACTTGATCTGTGTATAAAATCAACATTTTCCTTAACCATCAATTATTTTTATTTCTATCAAATATCTATTTTTTTTTGGTAAATACTTTATTTTTCACTTTTGTCATGTTTCAGTTAGGGGTACAGAATGAGGAAAGGGGAAGGGGTACATTTTCAATATGGCACGTTGATGAAATACTGTTTCAAAGGCGTAACTTCTGTCTGTACTGTGGTAAACTAAATTTCTAGGAAATTCTTCTGTTAGATTGCCTTCTTACATATGAAATCTAGTATAATATATTTGGTTGAGTACACCTTTAGACATAGTGGTTGCTGTAAAGTTCCTCATGGTAGGTGGGCCAATGTATTGTTCTAATAGTGTTTGTGGTGGTGTTGGGGCTGTGGTTTGATGGGTTTCAGTTGGGGAGTGAAGAATTAAGGGGGGTGGTGTGGGGTACTATGCAATGGGTACCCATTTTTATCATTGTTGTGAGTGGATAGAGTGACCCGGGTATTCTCGGGGTGGTGTTGGGGCTGTGGACTGATGGGTTTCAGTTGGAGAGTGAATAATTAAGGGGGGGTGGGGTACTATGCGATGGGTACGCTTTTTTATCATTGTTGTGGGTGGATAGAGTGACCCGAGTATTCTCGGGGTGGTTTCTCCCTCCACCTATATTAGGTGTTGTACTGATTGTCAGTAGGTCATCGCTTACTAGTTGTGGTAGATTGGTTCTTGGTGTCTTGTTCTTGTTCTGCCTGGGGTGGCAGTCTCCTGCTTGCGTCACATGCTAGTAATGAGTGCATTGGATGAGTATGCTGTGTGAGATTGAAAATAGGGTCTGGTGTGCAAATATCTATTTGTATTGCACCATGGTTGGAATTCTGAATCAGAAAACAAACAAAGCAGCTTATCCATTGTCTGTTTAATTTGTTTTGTGATACATCCATATAATGCTCAGAAGTTAAGGATTCTGGACAAAAAGCTGATTGCCCAAATCTCAGACAAATTTTAATTTGTTTGAAAATGATTGCACATGTCTATCTGGCAATGTCTATACTGCCATATCTATTGAAAAAAAAAAAAAAAAGACTGAATGTTAACTTAAATTACCTTTTCAATCTCTAAAATACAACTGTTTCCTTAATTATAACAGAGTGAGATGTATAACCTTGTTGAGATAGTTCATAATAACTAGAAAAAGTGCAGAGTCGAGCTAAAAAATTAGTAAGGTGAATGGAAAACATTAGTTATGAGGAAAGGCTAAAAAATAAAAAAAATGTCTTTAGAAAAATGGCACCTCTGTTTTCTTTAGAAAAAAATGTGCCTCAGAGGGGATATAATAGCACTATTCAAAAATATACAGGGTCAGTACAAAACACTATGTGCTAACCTGTTCATTTCCAGTCACCCATTGACACTGGACAAAAGCATTTTCTCTTACAGTAGCTTACAGTTGTGAAAGGGTTCTTTGCAGCAACAACAATAATAATGTTGAATTAGCTGCCTAAAGGTGGTTGTCTTATGAAATTATATATATATATATATATTTTAAAAAGGCTTGGATGCTTTTTTGCATAAACTGATTATTTAAGGATAAAATTGACATGTATGGAAATAGGTTGTTGATCCAATGAGAAATTTTATTGCCATTATGGAGTAAAGAAGGATACTTTTCCCATTTGTGGCATAATTGGAAATGGCTAAAATTGTGTTTTGGGGCTTCTTTTGGATCAACAGAATACTAGAATACTAGAATACTAATAGAAGAACTTAATGGACTTTAGTGTTTTTCAAGCCAGACAACTATGTAACAATTTAACTATGAATAAAATGTTTGTCCAGCACATAATACATATAAAGTCATGCAATTTTCTATTCTTTGGATTGTAAACTAGTGTCTACATTGCATCATCATAATGACTTGCCAGTCTTTTTATCATGGCCAGTGCAGTGATGGGATTGCAATATATTCTTCTTATTATTATTATTATATTCCATGCTCATAAACGCAAGGATGCAGTAGCTATAGTTGGGTGTGCGTCTGAATGTTAGGAGATGACAGTCAAACAGAGTAAACCGATAATTCCGCAACTTTTTAATGGGGCAGGAGTGATGAAAAATTATCTAATTATTATTGTTCATCATCTTCTATGCATGTGGAGGAGTTAGCAAACCGAGAAAACCAAGAGAAGAACTTTGAGCTTAGTGGTAGCTGTTGGCAAATTTTATAAAAATGTGAAGGTCTCCCATGATATGACAAGCAAAATTGCAGAGAACATGCACAAACATGATCTTACGGCTGTGTGTTTTTTTCTGAAGGTGTTAAATGGAAAGGAGATACATACTAAATAAATACCAAAGAAGAAGGAGAAAATAGTCTTTTCTTTTAAAAAGTATATTTAGAAATAATGATACCTACACATTCATCTCCACATCTACCCTTATTGCTCAACTGTACTCCACCTAAGAGAGAGCTATTTTCTGATAGCAAGGTTCAGCACAGTTTGACTGAAACCCGTATAAAGTAGAAGTGTTTCATGCATTTTTTCCAATTATGTAAGTCCATTTCTTTCAATCTGTGTATATGTTTTTAAGTAAATCCATTAATTCTTATCATATAATATATGATAATTGTAAACACACATACATACACACACATGCAGGCACGTATGGCCCTCCCCATACACACATAGGCGCACACAGACACAACATGAATACTGAATTACAATGTAGTTTCATTTATGAGCTCAGATTAATTTTACTATCTTTATTTATCTTCAATTTCTTTGGGAAAAATACAGTCTGTAGCTAATTAAAAACTCGTAAGCTATTAAGCAGATTCTCTCATTAATGACTCTTTTGTTTCTAACAATTTAGTATTCTGATCATAGAGGTATCTCTTTGATGGTTAGATATTAAGTGCATGAAACAGCTGTTCCACAGGAATACACAATATATTCCACAATCTTGAATTTCTCTCATAATTGCAGCACTGTTGCGTTTTATCAGTAGTTTAGTAGACGGGATTGGTTTGGAATCTACATTGTTTTTCGACAGATGCAGACGGACTGAATGACATGTGGACAGATACATTTGCTTCTCTTTCTAGTGAAGACTAAATGCAGACAGAACCTTGAATCAAATTAGAAGTGAGGCTTTATGAGTTTAATTCTGGTTTGTATAGTTTTGTACCCATCTATAACAACAAACAGTGATGAAATGTGTGTGAGCAGTGGAGTTCTTTACACCACTTTAGTAAATCTATATCATTTATTTAGTTTATTATTGTATGTTTTATACTATAATTTACTATATATTATACAATTTTTGCAGTAGTGTATTTTTGCATGTATTTTACTTTAAGTTATTGCATTTAAGAGCATTATTTTCCTTTCATCAATTTTACAAAATTAGAAAGAAACACTTCAGCAGTTATTTGTCGGTAGGGGTGAACTGATGGTGATAGGCAGGCTATTCCATAGGAATAGAAGAAGACCTGCAAGCATGAGTTGGCCGCACGGGTGCGAGCAGCGGGCAGTAGAAGGTCATGGGCAAAGTGGAGAGACCGAGAAAGGGCATACCTATAGATTTGTAAAGAGATATAAGAGGGGCTAGAATAGTTTAGTGCTTTATAGGTATGGGTTAGCACTTTGATTTGACTCCGATAGGATACAGGAAGACAATGTCAGGACTGACAGAAGGGTGACTAGAGAGGAAAATCAGTCTGGCGGCAACATTCATTACAGACTGTAGTGGGGCAATACGGCTTTTGGGAAGACCAATTAGGAGAGGGTTACAATAATCCATGCAGGAAATTACTAGAGCATGGACAAACTCATTGGTAGCATCTTGCGTAAGAAAGGGGCGGATGCGGGCTAGGTTTTTAAGATGGAATCTACAGGATTTGGCAACATACTGAATGTGAGGCTCAAAGGTCAGGCCAGAATCAATTATGATGCCAAGACAGCGTGCTTGCAAGAATGGACTGATGTGGATACCACTAACTGGAAGGGAGAGCGAAAGAGGAGGAAAGACAAGGAGCTCAGTTTTAGAGAGATTGAGTTTCAGAAAGCGGTAAGACATCCAGTCAGAGATGGAAGAAAGGCAAGCAGTGACATGTTGCAGGACGGGAGGGGAGAGGTCCGGGGAGTAGAGATATATGTGGGTGTCATCAGCGTACAGGTGGTAGTGGAATCCAATTGAGTTAATAAGTTTGCCAAGAGAGGCAGTATAAAGAGAAAATAGAAAGGGACTAAGGACGGAGCCTTGGGGGACTTCAACTAAGACAGGACGAGGGGAGGAGGTATCATTAGAAAATGAGACACTGAATGAGCATTGGGAGAGAAGAGGAAAACCACAAGAGGACAGAGTCACAGAGACAGAGTGATTGAAGAGTTTGAAGAAGGAGAGCATTATCAACAGTGTCAAAGGCAGCAGAGAGGTCAAGAAGAATTAGTATGGAGTAGTGGACTTTGGATTTAGTTGTGATTAGGTCATTAGTAACTTTGATAAAAGCAGTCTCAGTAGAGTGGAGAGGACGGAAGCAAGATTGAAGAGGGTCAAGTACCACTGTAGTGGTTATGGTGCCAGGAGTGCCATGGTGCCCTCCCAGGGTAAGTAGTCAAATTGTTTAAGAACAGTTTGATAACTTACCTGTGGTCTGACAGGATAGGGGCTGTAGTAGGGGATAGGGGCATTGGTGTGTGTGCGTGTGTGTGGAGCGCAATGTATGTGTGTGTGATGGGTGCAATGTGTGTACAGTGTATGTGGGAGGGGTATAGTGTGTGCGTGAGGGGTACAGTGTGTGTGTGTGTGTGTGTGTGATGGGGCAGTATGTGTTTGAGGGGGGCAATGTGTGTGAGGGGAGCAGTTTGTGTGTGGGGTACAGTGTGTGTGAGGGGTAAAGTGTGTGTGTATGGAGGCAGTGTGAGTGAGGGGTACAGTGTGCGTGTATGGGGGCAGTGTGTATGTAGTGTGTGTATGGGGCAGTGAGTGTGTGTATGGGGGGCAGTGTATGTGTGTGTATGGGAGGCAGTGTGTGTGTATGGGGAGAATTATTGTGGGTCTGTGGCATTGGATGGCTAGATTAATAAATATATATTTTTTTGTAAATAGTAAAAAAATAAATAGTAATTTTGATATCCCCCCCCTCCCTGCCTATCTTTGCCTGGGAGAGGGGACAGTACTAGTCCCTGGTGGTCTGTGGGAAAGCCCTGGTGGTCCTAGTGGTGATAGTGAGCTCTAGCAGCTCAGGCTAGAGTTCACTCTAGCGAGATTTGGAGCATTGCCGTGGTAAGTGCAGCAATGCTCTGAGCTCGTGAGAGGAGAACCCGGTGGAGCTGCAGGCTAGAGCTCCCCCGGGTCCTCTCTCCCTCCCCTGCTGGCTTGCCCATTACCCTGCTTGCAGGCCAGTGAGGGAGATCTCTGATCTCCCCTCCAGTCCTGCAGAGCCAGCAGGGGAGAGGGAGGCACAGTTCCCTGTGCTATGAGCATTGCACCGGAAAAATATCTCGCAACGCCCCTGTGTGTCCGTCGCAGGGCCCCAGGGTGCCGCGGCACACAGTTTGGAAACCACTGGTATACTGTGATAAATATCTATTTTTCTCTTCTAATCCTTCAGCAACAATGTATAAAATTGGATTATGCACAATTGTGTGCAGTAGAAGAACATTGCACGTTTCAGTCATTCTGTAAAATGCAGTGGGACCAGCTGGAGGCAAGGTGAAGAAAATTTATTATTTTTTTTAAGGAGTAGACCAGCACAAGAGCATATTTGAAGGAAATGGGACTTTATTTAATATGCTGTTGGTAATGAACAGGTTAATGAAATCATACTCAGAGTTTCAAATACCATTAGTTATACTTTGTGGCATGTAGACATACTCTTTATATCCACTGTGTGTTTCTTTCAAAACATAATTTTATGACTCTAATTAAACTTTCTTCTGACAAATTCCAAATTTCATGTAAAAACTATTTACTCTACATAACTATGCCAGCCTAGATAAAGGTTCAATGTTGTCTTAAATAAGTATCCTAGGATTGGGTTAATTTCAGACCTAAACCCTTAAGGGTGGAATATTTAAACCGCATAAATAATATTTGCATATGATTTTGTTTTTTTATGAGAGATTTCATGTAGTGTCATACATATAACATATATTAATAAAAGATTAATATATGATCTTCTCAATTGGAATTTTTAATCTTCAAAGTCTATAAACGACTCTTATATGTTATCAGCCACATTGATTTTGACAGCCATTTATCTGCTATTTCTAACACCACAGTCCCTCAAGTATACTACCCTTTTGTCTGAAAAGTCACAGTGTTCTCTTCTAGAATTGGCTTATAAAATATTCTGTTAATTCTCTAGGCTGTTGTAACTTAAGTTATAAACAGCTTCTTTTATGAAGGCATCACATCTATATCAGATATTTAAAAGGATTTTACATTGCTTATAAAACATATAACACAGCCTTTCAAACATATAAGTTAATATAGTATTATGATGTTAAAATGCTGTCCAACATTTCTTTTATAGTTTCATTGGTTTGGGTTAATGTGTGTTTTAGCATACTTCCCATTTGAACTAAAATAATCAATTTTCACCAATGCTTTTACAAAACGAAACCAATCGTTATGTATACATGGAAATTATTTAATTTAGCTTGAATAGAAATCTATAATGAAATGTAACCTGTTTGGCCACACTTCCCTTTGCTGTAGATGGTTTATATAATGGTTATATATTGGTTATATTTTGAACAAGGGTGATTGGAGTAGGAAGACATCTGGATACAGAGATCTGGTTTTCTTCTATTATTCCCTATACAGTACAGAAACTAGGTTATATCACATGTGTATTTATTACTGTCTGGGTTATATCTCAACTGTACTTCCTGTATTTCCTGTATGTGGGCAGTATTTCTTACATGCTGGCATTTTTGATTCCCAGATATGACTACATATATCTTTAAAAATACTCATACTCAGACTCATCTCTCCAGTCATAAGAAAAACATGTTTTAAAGCAGAGTTTCCAAATAAAATATATCTTACTTTAATTTCAGAGAGAAGAAAAGTTTTGTTATAGGTCATAACACATTATCTGCAAAAAGACTCACATTTAATTCAAGGTAGACTTGTGCATTGCAGACACATTTTGTTCACACAAGCCAATGAAGGCAGATAAAAGTGCCTATTATGTTATATATATATATATATATATTTGTGTTCGTGGCATCAAACGTCATAATACAGAAATATGACAATGTTGGTTGTGGTGTGCCGGAACGGATGATGCGGTAGACCTGAAATAAAAGAGGGCCTATTTAAAGATAATAGAAAAAGGGAATGGGGGGGTGGAGGGGGCAAATTGCTAGACCTAAAACAGTAGGGAGGAGAGGTTTGGCATCCCTTAAGATGGGAAACCAAGCCACTCCCACAACTACAGACCAAATTCACCCAAATATCCTTTTTAATGTTTGCTGGCACCATATGTGCAGGGTTGATAATATTAGGATTCTTAGGGTAACTTGGGGCATTACCAGATTGAGCGCTGGGGAGGTTTATGGTATCAGGAGTAAGCAAGTGACGGTGAACTTGGTTGGCTTCCAGCCTGTCGTTGATACATTCCAATGAGGACATGCCCAATGGTAATACTACCTGTATGCCGTATGACTGGCCACTACTGGCTCCCTCTCCAGCCCTGGTGTTATCAGTATTTGTGTTTAGAAGTCTATATAGTTCTACTTTTCTAGAAGTAGCAGGGTAAGGAATGTTTCTTCTGTGTAACTGCGAATCCTGGAATAGTCCATGATCTGAGTGATTATGGGCTTGCGTTGTCGCCTCCTCCTCATGAAGTGACAGATCTAGCTGGAGTACTATGGATAGATCATTTCTCCCCACATTCTGGTAGTTGCGACATACTTCAATTTAAAGAATAGAAGGTTATGAGGGATACCTTCTCTATACTGGCTGGCTAGCTATTGCCAAGTAGCAAAAAATTACCTAGATTTGGTGACAGGTGAGGCCCTGCTAATTGCCAAGCAGCTTAAGAGGCCCTATCTATTAGTTGGCCCGAGGGGATTTCATGGTCACTAAACAATGTGGTGGGTTGTCAGCCTCTTGGTGACTTGTAAAGTATAAGATAGAATGTGAGTGACAGGTGAGGCCCTCTCTACGCAACCAGGTGAGGCGACTAACTATGAGTTGGCTCGATGGACAAAAATATCTCAGAGTTTGAGGATGGGTGTTGGCATTTTGGGACCACTATGCTAAGGCATAAATTTAACTAGTGGACTCCTAGACCCTTTAAGACAGTATATATCTAGTTTGCAAGTATTTGGGGTTTGGGAGGTATGATCAGATTGAGATTGGTATACCTGATGTAATATATAGGAATGGAGTAAGTCTTGGGTAACGCAGCCCCCCAGCAGTAACTATGAGAATAATGGTAGTGTTGTAGTACCCAAAGTGTGTAGTTATTGGAATAGCAATGAAATTGCAATACCTTCTGGTTTATAACTTGTTCAAGTTGAACCGGCACTAAATTACATGTGGACGATGACCTAGTACCTAACAACGTCGAAAATAAATATGTTAGGATTGGAATTGAAAATGAGGGGCCAGATCATGGGCCAGAATACACTGTAACCACTAACCTATATGCACTGTGAAGTATATGGGGAGTAGTGATGGTGCTCAAATGCTGAGTGCTTTTGTGGACCTGAAATATATAATGCATGATAATTCAGAATCCAAAACATAATGATATGACTGTTATTAGTCTCTACGAATAAGCCCACCTAGGTGCTGGTGGATTGTTGAATCGTAACCAGGAATCCTTGATATGTAACCTATACGAATATAAAGAGATTATATTTGCTGAGTGCTTTTGTTGACCTGAAATATATAATGCATGATAATTCAGAATCCAAAACATAATGATATGACTGTTATTAGTCTCTACGAATAAACCCACCTAGGTGCTGGTGGATTGCTGAATCGTAACCAGGAATCCTTGATATGTAACCTATACGATTATAAAGAGATTACATTTATCATAGAGTCATGACAGAAGGGCTAATGACCTTATTATAACCTATGTGAAAACAGGTAAATGGAACCTCACCTATGGTCTTTAGATAAATGAGAACCGGATCATAGACAGAGACACAGCAAATAAGTCACGTAAAAAAAAGCATACCATCATAATCTACTTGATAAAGCATTAAAACAGTGAACAAGCAATGAACTTGCTTAACTATATAGAATATATAGTCTTCAACATAGCATAGACAAAATTGAAATATTGACAAAGGCAATATCCCAACTTACCACTAGAGGCTGACATCCAGCAAAAACCGAACAAAAAAAATCAAAAGCATTTAATTGGATTTCGCATAACATGTCTAAATACCTATGGATATAATAGGGTACTTGGTTATAAATACACAAACGGCCTGCGTGTGAGTTCAAGCTTTGCATAAAACCGAACGTTCCATAATTAAACATTTTATATACATGAAATAATCGTACAAGTATACAGAATCTATTATGTTCGTGCGTATAGGGCCGAACTGGCTGCGCGCATGCACATACACCCAAATGCCCACTAAACCTATGTGAACCACGAATGAGGCTGAAAATAGCCAAAAGATTCAAAGTAACCTAGCCATTCGTATACCAGTGAAATATGAAATGAACAGATGCATACGAATTTTGGTAAGTAAAATACAGAGTCGATCCAGGATGACGCCAAGCGTTCGCGACTAAGGCGCGACAGTCGGCTTTATGACTCATTCAGTCTTTGACAATTCAGTCTGCGAGGAGACCGGAGAAGGTCCGGGTATCCTGGCAAGAATCTGGAGCATTGGAGAGACAGCAAACCAGATCACAAGAGGCTAAAGAACAAGGTAAGAGTTTCCATGAGGTGAAGGTAGGTAAATGGCGATTTGCACTGACTGGAAGTCACAGTTTGCAAATTGCCAGACTTGAAACGGTAGTGAGGAAAGGTCTGGTGTCCCTTAAGATGGGAAACCAAGCACCTCCCTCAACTACAGGCCCAGCCTTACATATATATGTATATATATTTAAATACCCTTATGTCTATTTCTAAATGTCTAATATCTAATATATGTTTGCAATTAAATTACAAAATGAGTTTGATTTAAAAAAAAAAAAATTGATTCTTCATAGAAACCAATAATATTGCTATTAGTTCTTTAATGGTTAAACCATTTAGTAAGACTAAGATGTAACCTATTTATTTCTGGCTATAGCAGATTTTATTTTATTTATCTTCTTCTTGAAACAAAAATAAAGAAATAAGAATGATACTTTGATTTCATCTTTGTACTAACTTGTCAATTCCAGCTCTCAAAGCATACGGTCTCACACAGCTTTAATTCTAAATCAAGTTACCCATCTGTGAAATCTTCTGTGATACTTGGAATTACCTCACAATGGATGCTTAAGAGTCAAAAAGCTTAAGTTACATACTACCTACTTACTTCTTTCATCTCAAGAGATGGTCTGTGATCATCTGTTTATGCATTGAAAGAATCTGCACTGTCTGACAGGGTCTAGGTATGAAGTGAAAATCTAGGTATATATTTGTATTGTAATGTTGCACATGATTAAATTGATGTAGTTACATATTATGTATATCCTCTGTCTTTTTTCATTTCCATATTTCGTGCTATTTAGAGATAACTCAAGAAAAGTCATGATATAAAAATAAGACCGAAACAAAATATATATATATTTTAAGCAATAAATAATGAAATTATGTTTATATCTCCAGCAAGTTTTTCAACTGGATCATTAAATATTTATACAAAAGATGGCAAAGGAGGGGGGGGGGGGTGCCGGGGCGGGGCCGCCGAGCTGCATGGCAGCAGACTAATGTGGCTCCAGGCCCAAACTAACTGAAATGGCTTTAAAATAAACACAGAGGGCACATAAAATGGTTCGCCGGCTGCAACAGCGTGGAGGATAACACCAGCTTTAAGATGATGCCAACTGGAGCCCAAAAGCAGGCTGTAAGCACCGCAAACGAATTTTGGGGCCTACCTGCGACCGCAAGACTGGACTCGGGTGCACACGAGTCGGTCAACACAGGTGCGGACCCACCGCTCCAAGGTACAGGCAAGGGAGAAGCTCGCCCTGGTGGTGGATGCAGCTGGCTCGGGGCCCGGCCCTGTCCCCCCCGCCGGCCGGCGGGGGTAATCCCGGCCTCATGGAGGCAGCATGGGCCGAGACGGGAGATCCAGTGCTGGGCTCGGGCTGTCCTCCTGCCTGGCAAAGGCTGCCAACAAGGAGCTCGCCAGCAAACAGAAACACGATGAGGAAGGGGCACTCGCAGGCGGAAACACCCTGTCAGGGACTCAGGGGGCTCAAGTCAACACAGGGGTCCTACAAGTCAGAGACAGGACAAAGCTGAGCCCCACGACCGGCGCCTGTTCTCCTTACAGGCACCTCTACATGCTCGGAACCAGAACAGATGGGCCGACTACATACCATGGGGAGCTGACCAGGGCAGCCCAAATGAGCCTCGGCACTGCCGGAAGCCGGATGAATACCCCGTGGTGGCTACCGGCCTGCAGGAGCAGTGAGTACCTGGGCCTCTGGGTTTGTGGTGTCCCCGGAGAGCCTTGTCCCCGATGCCGTGAGCCCTGTGGGGCGGGACTGCGTGGCCCTTCCGGCGGACCGGTGGCCGGGAGCAGCGCGCACCGTGTCCAAGTGTGTGGCCGGTGCTGGGAGAGACACTGGGACACACGGTTCACTGGGTCTTGGGTGGTGATGGGGAGGTGCAGGGGGTGGACGATCTGCAGACTCTAGGTGTGGGGGTCAGGTGGACGGACTGCCCCCGAGTGCCCACAGTGCCATGGAGGACTCGGGTGCTGGGCTGGGGCTATTTCGGGGCGAACGGATGGTGATCCGGCGAGCTGGAGGTCACGCGGCGGCCATGTCATGGGAGGCCCTCATAGGACCGATACTGAGACCAGCCTTGCTCTTATTTTTCCATTTTTCTGCATACACTGTTATCGCATGTTTAAATCTCAAATCTGTGGGGGCTGCTATGTTACAAATAGCTATGATTTATCACCGCCTTCTGAAGCCTGCTCATTATATTCGTTTAGCAAGCCTTACTAATAGCTACAATTTTTTTATAGCCTCACGATGCCAGACAAAGGCACCGCTTCTGTTACAAAAGTTTTACAGTTCTTATATTACAGCCTCAAGCCATACACAGTTAAATATACAGGGTACAGCATGTTAAATAATATGGTAGTATGCACAACCCCTTTACCAGACCTACATGGTGTGTTAAGTTAATTGCGTTATTTAAATGCGCATATCCATGTTTACATGCTTACATGTTGATCTATTTTTATTTAGCTATAAATATGCGAGATAGACAGATAAGACGCGGGCCAGGCAGCAAGAGCTTCGTATCCTGCGTTACTAAACGTGCCTAACGTACTTGATATATCTAACTCTGCAAAATTTAAGTGCGCTTAATTCTTGTCAAAGCTAGGTTACTTTGAATCACTCGCGTACTGCTACCAGCGCCTTTAATCATTTACAAGTATTGCATAATTCCGTGCAGAGTACATACAAGATGGGCACTAGATACTTAAAAGACGACTACGTTATTGAAACATATAGCCGTAAATCGTTTTAATTGCATAGATCAGTCGACAGTATGAACGAATATGTTATGTTATACAGGTTATGACAAATCCGCCTCTGCGTAGGCGACCACCCGCTTTACCACAAATCAGTTCGAGATATGTGTTTATATTGTGAAAACAATAAAAATATTCAAAACAAAAGATGGCAAAGATTTTTTTGGGAGAATTTTTTATCTTATAAAGTTTAATGGACCAAGCATCTCTTTATACAGGTATATGACTGTGGTCTATGTTAAACTGATTATGTTTTTATAAAAGATGATTTAGTTTTGTTTTACAGTGTAAATTGCATATAAAAATAAAGATGATGACATTGTGGCCATGTGGATATATTTATGATGCCTGACTTATAACTGTGCTATTTTTAAAATATATTTTTCTTGAAATATTTCAACACAATCAAAGTGAATTTCCAATTTAAGGTAAAAATAGCTGAACTGGAAAAACTCTCCAAGTCAGATACGTTCCTAGTTCAGCTACATTGGTCTTAATGCGGCACTGTCACGCTGTACTTATCTTTTCCAATTGCTTCCTCTTCTCTTCCTCTTTCCTACGCTGTATTTTTTTCTCTTTTTTTTTCTAGTTTTAACCAAAAATAAAGCCAAAGAATGGACTACTTTGTTACATAGTTACATAGCTGAAAAGAGACTTGCGTCCATCAAGTTCAGCCTTCCTCACATATTTTTATTGCTGTTGATACAAAAGAAGGCAAAAAACCCAGTTTGAAGCACTTCAAATTTTGCAACAAGCTAGGGAAAAAATTCCTTCTTGACCCCAGAATGGCAGTCATATTTATCATTGGATCAAGCAGTTATTACCCTACATTGAAAGATTATATCCTTGAATATTCTGTTTTTGCAAGTATGCATCTAGTAGCTGTTTGAACATCTGTATGGACTCTGATAAAACCACTTCTTCAGGCAGAGAATTCCACATCCTGATTGTTCTTACAGTAAAAAAAAACCTTTCCTTTGTCTTATGTATTTGTCCTATGGCTGATACTTCTTGACACTGGGTGGAGCTACCACCATCAAGAAAGTGTCAATCCCCCAGCTGTCACCAGGCAATTGGCTCTGTCTAAGGAGGATCCTGCGGTCTCGTGCATGTGCAGAAGTACAGAAGTGGCTTTGACTCCGGACGAGTATGGCGGTGCCCACGAGCGACAGATTCAGGTAAATATAACTCACCTTTTCAAACCCCCTCGGCCACTGGACCCCCTGTAGTGATGTCACCATCAGGGTCTTTGCAAATTCTGCAAGGTCCCCATACGGTGATAGAGCCACTTTAAATTTAAAATTCACTTTGAATTCACACTTCAGTGAATAATCTTAAATATGATATGTATAATTATACATAAACATTTTGAATGTGCAAATTAATCATGTTGATAAATCAACTTAAAGTTTGCTTATATGCATATTATGTGTAAGGAAGATGCAAATATGATGTCTTCTGGATCCTTACTTAATTTCTATTGTTCTGTCAAAAATGTCTGGCCATGGCTCTCTGTTTAGCCTAGATTTAAAAAAAACAAACAAACAAAAAAACTACAACATTATTCTTAAAATTAATATAACTTTTGCCAGGGGAAGGTAATGTAAGCAATAGTATTCTATTTTGCTAGGTCTAATAAGCCATATTTTTGAATTTTCATCTTCTGACTCTACTGTAAGCAAAAGCATGGTGAAAACACCAATGATTTTCTGTAAAACCAAGGTTCTTAGAGCTGCAAATATATTTTTCTATGCATATGCAAAACTCCGTTTAATTAAAACCTTCTATCTTTTGAGTTTTGTAGTTTTAAAATTTTATTTTAAAATCCAAACTCACTAGCTTTTATATTTCTCATCATGCTATGTTATAAAGCAAAGTATAATTCAGAAGGACACCAATTAAGAGATATTGTTATTGTCAGCATCTTAACCCCTTAAGACCAGAGGGCGTACTATTACGTCCTTTTTAAAGCGGCTCTAAACGCCGCAGGGCGTAATAGTACGCCCTCCGGTTTTTAGTAACTTACCCGGTCGCCGGCGGTCCCACGCCGGCGATCGCGGTTGGGGGGACTCCCAGGGAGCCCCCCCGCGGCACATCTTCCTCCTCCGGTCCCTCCCGGTCATGTGAGAGTGAGGTCCTTGCGAGGACCTCACAATCACATGGCCGGAATAGCTGGCTCAGGCATTGCCAGCAGGGGGACTAACTGTAATGACAGTTGGTCCCCCTGCTGGCTGAAATCAAATAAAATAAATGTTAAATAAGTGTAAAAAAAATTTTTTATACTTAGATCATATATATATATATATATATTATATATATATATGATCTAAGTATATATATACACATATACAT
Organism: Pelobates fuscus; assembly: GCF_036172605.1. Taxonomy (NCBI): domain Eukaryota; kingdom Metazoa; phylum Chordata; class Amphibia; order Anura; family Pelobatidae; genus Pelobates; species Pelobates fuscus. Next base: position 112,839,433 of record NC_086317.1, on the reverse strand, counting down.
ACACACACATACACCGTCTAGGTGTATTTTAATATTAATATATATATATAATTATATATATATATTAATATCAAATTACACGTAGACTGATACTGATTAAATATATATATAATTATTGTTATATATATATTTATAAATAATATAAAAAATAAATATGTAAATACGTAAAAAAAAATAAAAAAAATAATTAAAAATAAAATATTAAAAAATATATAGATGTGTTTTATTTCGTTCTAACTGTATTGTGATATTAATATATATATATATTTATATCAAAATACACGTAGAACGAAATAATATATATATCTATATACATAAATATATACGTATATATCACTATATATATATACCTATATATAAATAAAAATATTAAAAGAAATATATATATATATATACGTATATATACACATATGTATATATATACATATATTAATTCTACACATATATTTATGTAATAATTTGACATAATTAGGTATCCTAATTAATTACAATTAGCGGGACCTGCCTGACCACCCATGCCGAAAGTAAAGGGAATTTAATTTGCTAGCACTATATTTAACCCTATAACTTTCCAAGACACCATAAAACCTGTACATGGGGGGTACTGTTTTACTCGGGAGACTTCGCTGAACACAAATATTATTGTTTCAAAACAGTAAAATGTATTACAACCATGATATCGCCAGTAAAAGTGACGTTTTTTGCATTGTTCACGCACAAACAGCACTTACAGGGACAATATTATTGCTGCAATACTTTTTACTGTTTTGAAACACAAATATTTGTGTTCAGCGAAGTCTCCTGAGTACAACAGTACCCCTCATGTACAGGTTTTATGGTGTTTTCAAAAATTACAGCGTCAAATATAAGGCTTGTGTTTAATTTTTTTCACATTAAAATTCGCCAGATTGCTTACGTTGCCTTTATGACCCTATGGTAGCCCAAGAATGAAAATTACTCCTATGATGGCATACCATTTGCAATAGTAGAAAACCAAAGGTATTGCAAATGGGGTATGTCCAGTCTTTTTTAGTAGCCACTTAGTCACAAACACTGCCCAAAATTGGCGTGTTTTGCATTTTTCACACACAAACAAATACGAACGCTAACTTTGGCCAGTGTTTGTGACCAAATGGCTACTAAAAAAGACTGGACATCGCTTATTTGCAATACCTTGGGTCGTCTACTATTGCAAATGGTATGCCATTATGGGTGTAAATTTATTTCCTGGGCTACTATACAGTCTCAAAGGCAACGTAACCAATCTGGCGAATTTCAATTTCAAATGTAACACGCTATATTTGACCCTGTAACTTCCCAAAGCACCATAAAACCTGTACATAGGGGGTACTGTTTTACACGTGAGACTTTGCTGAATACAAATATGTGTATTTTATTGCAGTAAAAGCAAACAGTATTATGACATTCACAGTTAGAATGTCATGTAGAACGAAAAAAATAAAAAAAAATCTTATTTTCTCCCATTTTTTTCATATTAAATTATGTTTCATAGCTAAATATTTGATATTAAATGAAAGCCCTGTTTCCCCTAAATAAAATGATATATAATAAGGGGGGGTGCATTTAATATGAAAGAGGTGAATTACGGTTGGACAGACATATAGCGCAAATGCCAGGTTTTGTTTACGTTTTGTTTCGTTCACAACTTGTACATTTGGCTGCGGTGTTAATGGGTTAATGTGCCAGAAAACAATCTATAAACTATAATGAAGAACGATGCTTAAGTGTGATACTTTTAAGATGTGATAGTAAAGAGATGGCTTTTGAAAAAACTAAATAAATGAATGTATGTAATTCACACACATATATTTATTGCACTAGTATACGAAGAAACGAATGATGAATAGGGTAGATCCAATAATTCACATAGCTATATGCAAACCATTGAAAAAGACCCCATTCATTGCCTACCTCAAAGCTGCAAAGTAGGGGGTAACCCAGAGAAAATACACAGAAAAGGAGACCCTTGAAACAAGGGGATCCTGAGAAGCAACTTTGGACACGGAAAAGGCACTTGAATGCCCGGTAACAGGAAAGAGAGAGAGAGTAATAGGAGAATGAACAGGTGAGAGATAATGAATCATAACCTGTACCCCCAACTTGCTTGATATATCATACTAGTACAAAATAATAGTAAAACTAGATGAATAGCCCCGCACGAGGGCTATAGAGGAGTAACAAACAAGAGAACCCCCAAAAATATCTCTCCAATAGCTGCCTAGTATAATATGTGGATACAACCACCTTAACTAGGGCAAACACACTAAATGCCTGCTACCGTTGGCAAACCGAAAAGTCACCTAATAAAAAACTATAAAGTGCTACCTAAAGGTGTGAGACAAACATAAGAAAAATAAAGTAAAGGAAACGCTCGACGCGCGTTTCAGCGTGTATGCACGCCGTCGTCAGGAGCTAGTCAAACACTGTGTGCTCCCAGGCTTCTTAAATATCCGACGTATCATGACCAGATGGCTTGCAGCTGATCGAGGCAAATTGAAGGTGTCATTCTGTCCCACCTCCTATGCCGCATCATAGCCGAGTAGTGCCTATGCATTGGTGGAAGTGTGGGTCAATCATAAGGTGATCCCACAGCGGATCCGCCTATCCTCATTGCTGCACACACTCGGCAGCGGTCATAGGTTCAACAGCATGTCCGTCAAATGTGGGCGGACAAGGGGGAGGGGATGCAGTAACTAGCAATCCAATCGCCATGAATCCTTCAATGCTGGGCTGTCCAGCTAAGTGGGAGTGTGAAGCTCCGTCAAAGAGGCGGGGGCTTCATGTCAATCACTCAAATCTGGTAAAAGGGGATTATTCACTAAACTAGCACATCGCACATACACCGATTATGGTGCTTAACGAGGGCTAATAGATAAATAAACAAACCACTTATGAGTGCCCACGATGGAAGATCATATTACGACATCTAACCCAAGCTAAAGGTGAAATGAATGCTGCAAGACCAACTTTATAACTCCACTATCTTAGAAGGTTATGCTAATGCATAACATGGGTTAATACATCAAACCCATATGCTGCAAAAAGCTACAAAGAAAGACAGAGAGAGGGGCCATTAGTTAAACTGCGTTAAATGACAGTCCCTCAATTAAAGGGATAGTACTATTAAGTCAGATAAAGAGCTAGTGATTACACACAATGTTGTTCCAAAGAACAGATGACAAAAAACAAAAAAACTTTATTATTTACATATATACACCATTGCGCAGTCAGCAATTTAAGGATTTAAAAATAGTTCTAAGAGGGTGACTAGCCTATTAATCGTGGATGTTATAGTACCCTTTAAACTATAAAAATGGAGTAAATGAGAACCCCTCATTGAGTCCTTTAGGGGAGAGTGTTTTTAATTTGTAAATCCAATAGGACTCCCTTTGTCTCAATTTGCGGTCCCAGTCACCTTTACGTTGGGGCTGGGGTATAAGTTCTATGCCCATAAAACGTAATCTGCTGGATGAATTAGCATGATATATCTTCAAATGTCTGGAGATAGGGGTTTCCAGTCTCCTTCTGACAGAGTTCACATGTTCCCTAATGCGGAATTTAAAGGGGCGGAAGGTCTTCCCCACGTACTTAATTCCACATGAACACGTCAGAAGGTAGATGACCCCCTCCGTACGACAGTTGAAGAAAGATTGTACATGATGGACTTCGTGATTGGAACTATCTGAAAACATCTTAGTGTCTTTGGGTATAAATTGGCAGGCACTACAGTGTCCGCAACCATACGTGCCTTTAGGAAGATATGGTTTGGCTAAATTGCCAATTGGTCCAAAATGGCTAGGTACCAATAAATCCCTAAGGTTTTTCCCCCTCCGAGCTGTAACTGACGGAAAGGGGGAGATCACTGATTTTAGTTGTTCGTCTGCCGTCAGGATTGGCCAATATCTGCCAAGGATCGACAGCATGGTATGCCAACCTGCATCAAAAGTTCCGATGCAACGGATTTGGTGACTAATAATTGGATTGTTGTCTTTAAGAAGGTCACTTCTTTCGGACTTTAAGGCCATTGAGTAAGCCCTTTTTAATACCCTGTTAGGGTACCCTTTATCTTTGAATGATTTTCTTAAGTTGGCTGCTTTGATTTTAAAATCATCCACCGTAGAACAGTTCCTGCGTAAACGCAGGTACTGTCCAGTCGGTATGCCAGCCTTTGAAGGGTAGGGATGATGACTCTGCCAGTTCAAAAAACTGTTTGTGGCAGTCTTTTTACGGAACAGGGTAGTGGATATGTATTCATCCTGCAGGGACAATGTAATGTCCAAAAAATTTAAATGTTTACCCCCAATTTCACTAGTGAAATGTAGATTTAAGTCATTATCGTTAAGCAGTTGTACGAACTTGTTAAAGTCTTCTGTAGACCCCAGCCACACTACCAGCACGTCGTCAATGTAGCGTTTCCAACAATATACCAGAGTCATATATTGGGTCAGACGAACATCTATTGACAGTCTGTGCTCCCAGGTGCCCAGGTATAAATTGGCATAAGATGGAGCACAAGATGTGCCCATAGCTGTGCCAACGATTTGATGGTAGATGGTCCCATTGAACAAAAATATGTTTTTGGTAAGTACAAAATTCAAAATAGCACATACAAAATCGATATATTCTTGAGCAAATTTGGACTGTTGTTGAAAATAAGTCTCAAGTTCTTAATACCCAAGTTATGTGGGATGGAGCTGTAGAGAGCCTCCACGTCCAGACTGCATAGTACTGCATCTTTGGGTACTACGAGACTCTCCACAGTTTGAAGCATCTGTTTGGTGTCCCTTACGTACGAAGGAAGTGCTAAAACAAAGGGACTCATTACTTTATCAAGATAGATACTCATATTTTGAGTTAAGTTTCCTGTACCAGAGACTATTGGTCGTCCCGTAGGGTTTGTCATGGATTTATGGATTTTTGGCAAACTATAAAAAGTTGATATCGTAGGGTGCCTAGTAAACATAAAATCAAGCTCATCTTTAGTGATAAGTTTATTGTCAAATGCCAGGGACAAAAGGCCCTTCGCCTCAAGGATATATTCCCCCGTGGGGTCCGTCTGTAAAGTGCGATAAGTTTTAGTATCGCTCAATAGTTGGTTAACCATAGTTATATAATAAGGGCGGTCCATTATTACAATGTTACCGCCCTTATCCGAGGGTTTAATGATAATATGCGGATTATCACGAAGAGATTTAAGGGCATTCATTTCGGCATATGTTAAATTACCGTTTGTTTTAAAGTCCAAATCGTTAGGGTTAATACATTCAATGTCCCTGCATACCATTTCCAGAAAAACCTCTATGCTTTTATAATCCTTAAAATGGGGAGTAAAAGTGCTCCTGGGTTTCAAACCAGTCTGGGGTACGTCAGGCTGTCCACCTTCCTCGTTGCATTGCAACAAATCGACCAGAGTGTCTAGGCATTCTAAGTCTTTCACCGTTAGCCCTAAATTCTGTGCCTTATGCTCTTTCCTAGTGGTGTGATATTTAAATAAGGCTAATTTACGGGCAAACAAATTCAAATCTTTAGTCCAAATAAATTTATTGAACGAAGGGGTAGGTACAAACGTGAGGCCTTTCTGTAAGACAAAAAGGTCTATTGCTGTTAAAGGGATAGAGGACAAATTGACCACTTTAAGATCATCGGAAGCTAGTTTCGATACTTCCGTTGGCCCCTGCCCCTTTGAGATTGTCTGGTGTTTGGACCTTTGAATTCCTCGGCCTGTCTTAGGCCTAAAAAATCCACACCTTTGCGTAATATACTTTTTGGGAACTGGGTTTGTGATGTCTGGCTAGAGGAGGTGGACGGGTCTGACTCATTATCAGTTGATTCATATTCTGAGGTACTAAATCTGTCAGAATCCGTTCTTATTCTTTTATTGAAATGACGGTATATTCTACCGGTATCGAAATCATTAGTATCTCTTAAGAATTTCTGATGTTTCTTGATCTTAATTTGATATGAGAACTTATCAAGATTATTTTTTAATTTGACTTCCAGGCCTTGGAACAGAGGATCCGTGTGAAAATTCTGGATTGCCTCTATCTCAGTGTCTAGTTCCTTTTGTATTTTATCAAGTTGTAAGTTCTCATATTTACAAATGATAGTCATAAATGTAGTCGAGCATTTAGACGCTGCCTCCTCCCATTCTTTGTTAAAACCATCGATCTCTATATTCCTAGAGGGTGGCACAAGAACTCTTAGGCCCCTCGGAATAATATTTTTAGAGATATATGTGTTTAGTGTCGAAATTTCCCAGCTGGTCTTAATTTGTTTCTTAAAGGTCCTAGTTAATTTGTTGAAACTAGTATGAATATTAGGAGCAAAGGGGGATGACAGGGAAGTGCTATTAGAAAAGACCACATCTGCATAAGTGCACCATTGATGTGCATCAGGTTTGTTGGACAAAAAGCCTGCCATATAAAGGGATTATAAATAGTGCTATTGCACTAGTATTGACTAAAATACGTAAACATACACTATTTTTTATTATTTTTTTACTGTGGTTTTCTAAACAACACATATTATATTTTCTGAAATATACCTATCTTAACTCCTTTTTACTCTGTTTTTAGTATGAAATACTGAGAGATATGTCAGGATGACTTGGGCTAATAAAGAGCAAACACTATATTGCTTACATCATTATCATTCTACCACCAAAATAATTTGAAATCACATTGTTCTAGAGTTGAATACATCAATTGCTTATATATTGTCAAGTAACTTGACTCTCTGGGTGAATTATTTTGCTATTTAGGAATAATATATTATATTTTGCACAAATGCTGCTTTACAATTTAGCTTTAACGTATAAGAGTGATGATAAAATACTTTCCAGTGGGTCATTGTACAGTTTACCGACACTTAACTTCTACCCTTGTATCTTCTCATCTTGTGTTTATCTTTAGATTACTTATAGGTGAGTCCATTGTCAGATTTACCTAATACTTTGGTTATGGTACACCAAACCAAAAATGTATCTAACAACTATCATTATGTATCTTAAAAGATATATCTCTTCTTATACCTTCCTATTTCACTTAGATCTCCCTAATAGTAATAAATACATCCCCATACTGGTGATACAGATCTTAATGGCAGCAAAGATTTGCATTGCTAGACGTTGGAAATCATCTATAATTCCTTGTTGGACGGAGATGCAAATGCAGGTGAACTATCAATGTATGATCGAGAAAGCGGTATATATTAATCTCGCCAATCTTGAGATGTATCATAATATTTGGAATCCCTGGGTGAATACAGATATGACTTTAATGACCTAGATGGACTATCACCCCCTCCGACACCAGCCGACAGTGTCCTAAGGGTTGAATGGTGTTTGGTTTTGTTGTCAGGTAAGGAAGAATGTAACTCTACGTCATTAGTTTTAAGACAATAGTTATAGATGGATTGAATGTGGGATGATTCTCTTATTGAGATATTTATTTTATAGTAACAAATAGATTCCCCCAGTATGGTTCAATAATAAATTGAATAATGTATATCACTTATACATTATTTGGAATAAATAAAAACAATTGATGAATTGGTATTCAATATATTTGACTATAAAGAAAAATATATGCATAAAAAAACACAATCTGATGTTAAAAAAATAAAAAATGTATCTTAAAAGAAAATGTGAGTCCTTGCAGAATATGTAGCAAGGATCATTGTTGGGCTTGGATAAAATTCTAAAATGTTTTCATTGTTGGGCTTGGATAAAATTCTAAAATGTTTTCATTGTTGGGCTTGGATAAAATTCTAAAATGTTTTCATTGTTGGGCTTGGATAAAATTCTAAAATGTTTTCATTGTTGGGCTTGGATAAAATTCTAAAATGTTTTCATTGTTGGGCTTGGATAAAATTCTAAAATGTTTTCCATTGTTGGACTTGGATAAAATTCTAAAATGTTTTTTGCTTTTTCATAGATAATACTGCTATAACTTTTATCCCAGTGGGAAAAGTCAAGATTCTTTATCCTTGCATTATTAACATAATTATTAATTCCAAAGCTTTTCAGGAGCATTCTCAGTTTTGTAAAAGAAGATCTAAAATTATACTGAACGAATAGGTGCACTTACTACCAGGAAAGATACTTTTTTACACTGCCTTGAAGATTTAATTTTCATAGAAAGTAGCAAGACTTGTTTTTGAACAAAGCTTTTGAAAATGTGCTACACTATAGGTTACAAGATTGTATAATAGAATGGAGAAGGATATAACAAAATAAAACTTACAAAATCACAAATCAGCCAGGAGCTCTTTTGAGTCATTACTAACACATAGCTGTTACTGTAGTTGATAATAGAAGAATAATTAACCTGTCTGTTTTTCCCAGATTCCAAGAAGTGAATTAAGACATTATATGGTGATTAGTATATGGAGTCTGATGGGAAATTTCCTTTTCTCCAGAGAATTTCTTTAAGACATGAATATATATTTTATATCAGTTTTTTTTGTTTTTGTTTTACAATTCATTTTCCAATCTAATCATAGTTTTGAAGACAAAATCAAACAAAGGTTAATAAATAAAATAATAAATAAATACACAAAATAACTATTATGCAACTTATTTTTTTTTCTGTCATCATTGTTTTCAAAATTAATGCCAACTATAACTCACTGTCTGAAATATATAAGGAATTTTAATGTTCCTAATAACCATAAAATCAAAACTTTATTATAATACACATGACAACTCAACTATTTAGAGGCATAGTAATGCAATAACTGTATTCCTACATAATGCTATGTATTAAAAATACCACTTGGATTTCAAATCTAAGGAACCAAGTAAATATAAGAAAAGGAATGACTACAGAGTTAGAAAAAAACTAGCTCTGGAGTCAAAAGGACTAGATGGGCAACATACGTGGGCATAACCCAGAATGATATGAACTGAAGAGAAGGAAAAATCCCAAGTATTAGGGTAGATGGAAGGGAGAGCACGGGTCCTGCTTCCAAAGACCACTAATCGAGGGTGTGCCCATACAGGAGGGTACAAAATTAACTAAAGTCCCATGGCTGCATAATGCAAATAAACGTAAATAACTAAATGGAAAATAAAAAAGTCTTTACTAAGAAGTTAAGTTGCTAAGAACCAAAAAATTGGTAACCCAAGAAAGTGCAGAAAAACTGTGAAAAAAAGGGGGGGGGGGGAGGGAAAGGGGTATGTATGTGAAAACACGTGTTACACACACTAGGTCTCAATCTTTAAAGTAAAATAAAATAAAATAAATTAAAGGTCACGTAGGTATACCCCTCCGAAGTAATATACTATATGTGGAGTATATCGTAGGGGGACCATGCAGTAGCGACGGGCTAAATATAGCAAAATGAAATTCAGCAGTGGGCTAGTAATAGTATAAACAGGTAGAGGATTTCAAGTACGTAAATAAACCTCCACTATGTTAGCACAGCTCAATGGCATAATGCGGTCACCTTTGTAGACCATGAAATAAGTCGACCCCTGGTGTACGCTGCCCACCCAGTACGAATAAACATAAAGGTGAAGGTGTCGCCTATATAGTTGTCTGAGGGCAGCAAAAGGCCAGCAGGTGACCTCTACAGTGAGTTATATAGATACAGGTAGAGCTGAAAGTCAGTACCACTGTAGAGATGCCTCTAAATAGCCCCCAACCTACAGTACACATAGGAAGACAGGCTCCACTTGTATAAAGCTAAAAGCCCTCCTCGTAGTTTAGAGTATGAGGGGTAGGTAGCCTAAACTCCTAACTGCATACAATACTCAAAGTACTAGGTAGCCCTATCTGAACAAAAAAAGGAGAGTTCCAGGCTATTCCAATAAGAGATATCAGCAGAGGAGTCCCTGAGAGACGAACTCTTAGGAGGTAGGTAAATAGATGCAAGCCTTCCTAAAGCCGTGCGGCCAACATGCCAGGCAGAGTACAGCCCTAAACCTAGTAACCGCTAAAAATCATATCGCTACAGGAGAGACCCAAAGGTGGTAAAAATAAAAAAAAACCAACACCCCAGCGTCTAGCTCGACGCGCGTTTCGGCGCTATGTGGCGCCTTTGTCAAGAGCAGTGAAAGCTACTCGTAACCCGGCATGGTTTAAATGAGGGAGAACCCGCCCCTCATACTACGTCACGCGGCCAATCAGGTTCCGCCGCGTCACGGAGGGGGGGGGCCCAGTATAGGACGGGCAGGGAGCATGATGCCGGCCGAGATAGGGAAGAGGCGGCTGCTCGCTACACTGCCACGTCACGAAAGGGGAAGGGCTACTGATGCCTGAAGAATAAAACATAAGGTTACAAAGTGAGGCAGCATCAAAAGCCCAAGAGGACAGTATGTTGCCTGAAAAAAGATACTTGATGTAATCACTAATTTTGCCGATGAGAACATGAACGGCAAGAGGGCAACATATGTTGAACTGGAGTAGAGCAATCACAATACAGGTCCCAAAATGTAATTATAGGCACACATAAAGGAGCCCAACATATTAAGATCATATATGGTAAGACAGGGAATGAGAACCCCTGTATAAAGTTGGAGTCCTGCAGTGTGCTGATACAAATACAGTGACAATATGACCTTCCTGGGAGATAATAGTATTGCGAGCAATGGGAGAATATAAAAGTTAATAGAACATTACCAGTAAAAATGTGTGATAGTGCATAATGATGATCATAGTCTAGAATGATACGCACATCTAAAGAGCTGACAGGAAATAGGGGTTCAGAGAAAGGGGGAGAAGGAAAAACCTTCGTTCAGACCTCTAGGACTTAAGGTGCTGAGCTGGTAGATCCAAAAACATTCCCTTTGTCTAAGGAATCTGTCATAATCTCCCCGTCTTGGATTCTTTTTAACAAGTTCCAAACCACAAAAACGTAGTTCCTTAGGATCGCTATTGTGGTGTTCACGGAGGTGTCTTGAAATTGGGTTGTCAGTCAGGTTTCTACAGGATCTAATATGTTCCTGTATCCGTTTCTTAAACGGACGGAATGTTTTGCCCACATATTTCTTATTGCATCCGCAGGTCAAAAGGTACACAATGCCAGCAGTGTTACAGTTAAAAAATGAGGTTATTGCAAATTATTTTTTCCCTGAGGTGTCTTTCACTTTTTTGGAATCCCTTTTTATGAATTTACACGAGATACATCTCCCGCATCCAAAGGTACCAACCAAGGGGGTCTGTAACCATGTTGTAGGGGGAGGTCCTGTTTTTAGGTGGCTGGGAGCAAGTAGTTCTCTGAGGTTTTTGCCCCTCCGGGCTGTGATAGTCACGTTTGGTGCTAATACCTCTTGGAGGTGTGAATCGTTAGTCAGAAGAGGCCACAACCGTCTGAGAGAGTTTTTGACACTCTCCCAGCCTGCATCATAAGTTGCAATGAGACGTATAGTCCCTTTTGTGTCTTCTGAGTTTTTCCGTGTATTGTCTGTAATCAGATCATTACGGTCTGAATTGAGTGCTCTCTTGTATGCCCTCTTGAGGCATCTATTTGGGTATCCTTTTGCTTTGAAGAAACTCCTTAGTTCACCTGCCTTGGCTCTGTATTCTGAGATAGAGCTGCAGTTGCGTCTCATCCTGAGGTATTGCCCTGTTGGAATGCCTAGTTTGAGAGGCATCGGGTGGAAACTATCCCATCTTAGTAGGTTGTTAGACGCAGACGGCTTACGGTAAAGGGTAGTTTCTATTTTATTATTGTCTGTGATGGAGATTGTTAAGTCTAAAAAGTTTAGATTTTGATCGCCAAACTCGCTTGTGAACTTTAAGTTTTCATCATTGATATTAAGGATTTGTACAAACTCCTTAAATTCCTCAAAGGCGCCACATAGCGCCGAAACGCGCGTCGAGCTAGACGCTGGGGTGTTGTTTTTTTTTTATTTTTTATTTTTACCACCTTTGGGTCTCTCCTGTAGCGATATGATTTTTAGCGGTTACTAGGTTTAGGGCTGTACTCTGCCTGGCAGGAAGGCTTGCATCTATTTACCTACCTCCTAAGAGTTCGTCTCTCAGGGACTCCTATGCTGATATCTCTTATTGGAATAGCCTGGAACTCTCCTTTTTTTGTTCAGATAGGGCTACCTAGTACTTTGAGTATTGTATGCAGTTAGGAGTTTAGGCTACCTACCCCTCATACTCTAAACTACGAGGAGGGCTTTTAGCTTTATACAAGTGGAGCCTGTCTTCCTATGTGTACTGTAGGTTGGGGGCTATTTAGAGGCATCTCTACAGTGGTACTGACTTTCAGCTCTACCTGTACCTATATACCTCACTGTAGAGGTCACCCGCTGGCCTTTTGCTGCCCTCAGACAACTATATAGGCGACACCTTCACCTTTATGTTTATTCGTACTGGGTGGGCAGCGTACACCAGGGGTCGACTTATTTCATGGTCTACAAAGGTGACCGCATTATGCCATTGAGCTGTGCTAACATAGTGGAGGTTTATTTACGTACTTGAAATCCTCTACCTGTTTATACTATTACTAGCCCACCGCTGAGTTTCATTTTGCTATATTTAGCCCGTCGCTACTGCATGGTCCCCCTACGTTATACTCCACATATAGTATATTACTTCGGAGGGGTATACCTACGTGACCTTTAATTTATTTTATTTTATTTTACTTTAAAGATTGAGACCTAGTGTGTGTAACACGTGTTTTCACATACATACCCCCTTCCCTCCCCCCCCCCTTTTTTTCACAGTTTTTCTGCACTTTCTTGGGTTACCAATTTTTTGGTTCTTAGCAACTTAACTTCTTAATAAAGACTTTTTTATTTTCCATTTAGTTATTTACGTTTATTTGCATTATGCAGCCATGGGACTTTAGTTAATTTTGTACCCTCCTGTATGGGCACACCCTCGATTAGTGGTCTTTGGAAGCAGGACCCGTGCTCTCCCTTCCATCTACCCTAATACTTGGGATTTTTCCTTCTCTTCAGTTCATATCATTCTGGGTTATGCCCACGTATGTTGCCCATCTAGTCCTTTTGACTCCAGAGCTAGTTTTTTTCTAACTCTGTAGTCATTCCTTTTCTTATATTTACTTATTTCTGTGGTTTCAGTACCAGGACTAACCTAAATTACCAGTTTATTAAATTGCACTAAGCACGTCTTTCTATACATACCGGATATACTATGGCAGGATTCCTGTCTAACAAACCCGACAGTAACCTATGGTGTAGGGATTCGGAGAATGTGTTTTCAGTAGAACAACTAGAGTACTCCTCCTCTGCTCCTGACATAAACCAGTCTTTCAACACCTTACAGAACCTCTATAAAAAACAAATTAAATCTAGCTGGGAGATCTCTTCCCTTGAGAATTATAACAAGAAGGAGATGATCCCCAGGGGTTTGAGAGTTCGTAATGTACCATCATCTCACACAGAGAATGTTGAGTTGATGAAAGAATGGGAGGCTACAGCAGGAACATGCTCTAAACACTTTATGGAAATCTTAAAAAATTCGAGAAAGAGAAAGTACTAGAAGTTAACTCCAATTTGGAGAAAGAGATTGCTACAGTACGACAATATCAATCTCATCCTGAATTTACGCAGTTCGAGTCTAGACTTAAAAACAATCTAGACAAGTTTCAAAATAACATCAAAATCCGCAAACATCAAAAATTTATTAGGGACACTAAAGATTACCAAACCAACAACGTATATGGTCAGTTTAACCGGAGAGTTAGGACCAACTCTGACAATTATCTGACATCAGATTATGAGTCCTCGGACACGGATAACGATCTAACTAGTAGTGTCCCATCCGGTTCCCAGCCACAAATTGAGAACACCCCCATTTATACTAACCCAAAAGGGATACTTAAGAAAGGGGTTAATTTTTTAGAGATGAGCCACGCAGATGGCATACAAACACGCAGAAACAGGTATTCCACACGAAACAGAGAAGGGAGCAGAGGAAGGGGAAATGGCAGGAGAAGATTCTGACCCCCAGTAAGGACTTGAATCTTGACCTTAGAGTTGTCAATCTATCTACACAGGTCCTCAATAAAGACCACCTCTCACTACTAGAGAAAGGTTTATCTTTTGTACCAGTACCTCCTTTTAATAAATTTATGTGGGTCAAAGATCTCCATTTGTTCGCTCGGAAACTTGCCCTCCACAAATTTCATGTAATCAGTAAAGAAAAAAAGGCCCAATCCCATGGCATGTCAACCAGGGAATACGAATGCCTCATGACTCTCATGGATCTTTGGGAAGAAAATAATGAGACTAGGCAACTAAAATACACTAACCTTAAACAAAAGAGTAAATTCACCCCATACCTGGGTAATTACCGCAATATGGACCTGTTCCTAGAAACCATGAAAGATGAAATTGACAAATTAGACACTAGATCTCTAGATTTCTATCCAAACATGAATCTGTCGAGGAATGAACAAGCAGCACTAAAATCCCTCAAGAATAACACTAAAATCATTCTGAAACCCGCAGACAAAGGCGGCAATATTGTCCTCCTGGACCTTGCAAAGTATGTGGAAATGGCACTCAATGTCTTAGAGGATGGGAACACTTACAAAATCCTAGGCTCGGACCCTACCAATGCTTTCCTTGACAAATATAAGGAAATTTTGGACAAAGGCCGCAGTAGAGGGTTGCTATCAGAGGATGAATATGGGTTCATCCTCAACCGTTACCCTAAGATAGCAACCTTCTACTGCTTGCCCAAAGTACACAAAAGTCTGACATCACCCCCGGGCCGCCCAATCGTCTCGGGCATAGAGAATTTAACTCAAAATGGGAGCTTGTATCTAGATAAAATCTTAAGACCTTTGGTCGAGAAACTTCCATCCTATCTGCAAGATACTAAGCAGACCTTGGCTCTTCTATCTAACCTTGAAGTACCACCCACAGCCAAACTCTGCAGCCTTGACATCGAGGCTTTATACTCTTCAATCCCGCATTCGAATGTTATTAGACACATACGTCATTTCTTAGAACAAAGAGGGGAGACAGACTCAGCACATACGACTTTTTGTTTGGAACTCCTCGAATACATCCTCACACACAATTATTTTACTTTCAAAAATAAATATTACCACCAAATCAGGGGGAATGCGATGGGGACAGCTTGTGCCCCATCGTACGCTAACCTCCACCTAGGATGGTGGGAGGAAAGCCTATCCAAACAGACAGGAGTTGCACAATATCTTCCCCTCATCTACCTATGGCGTCGCTACATCGACGATGTGTTTATGGTGTGGCTAGGGACCTCTGAGGAATTTAAGGAGTTTGTACAAATCCTTAATATCAATGATGAAAACTTAAAGTTCACAAGCGAGTTTGGCGATCAAAATCTAAACTTTTTAGACTTAACAATCTCCATCACAGACAATAATAAAATAGAAACTACCCTTTACCGTAAGCCGTCTGCGTCTAACAACCTACTAAGATGGGATAGTTTCCACCCGATGCCTCTCAAACTAGGCATTCCAACAGGGCAATACCTCAGGATGAGACGCAACTGCAGCTCTATCTCAGAATACAGAGCCAAGGCAGGTGAACTAAGGAGTTTCTTCAAAGCAAAAGGATACCCAAATAGATGCCTCAAGAGGGCATACAAGAGAGCACTCAATTCAGACCGTAATGATCTGATTACAGACAATACACGGAAAAACTCAGAAGACACAAAAGGGACTATACGTCTCATTGCAACTTATGATGCAGGCTGGGAGAGTGTCAAAAACTCTCTCAGACGGTTGTGGCCTCTTCTGACTAACGATTCACACCTCCAAGAGGTATTAGCACCAAACGTGACTATCACAGCCCGGAGGGGCAAAAACCTCAGAGAACTACTTGCTCCCAGCCACCTAAAAACAGGACCTCCCCCTACAACATGGTTACAGACCCCCTTGGTTGGTACCTTTGGATGCGGGAGATGTATCTCGTGTAAATTCATAAAAAGGGATTCCAAAAAAGTGAAAGACACCTCAGGGAAAAAATAATTTGCAATAACCTCATTTTTTAACTGTAACACTGCTGGCATTGTGTACCTTTTGACCTGCGGATGCAATAAGAAATATGTGGGCAAAACATTCCGTCCGTTTAAGAAACGGATACAGGAACATATTAGATCCTGTAGAAACCTGACTGACAACCCAATTTCAAGACACCTCCGTGAACACCACAATAGCGATCCTAAGGAACTACGTTTTTGTGGTTTGGAACTTGTTAAAAAGAATCCAAGACGGGGAGATTATGACAGATTCCTTAGACAAAGGGAATGTTTTTGGATCTACCAGCTCAGCACCTTAAGTCCTAGAGGTCTGAACGAAGGTTTTTCCTTCTCCCCCTTTCTCTGAACCCCTATTTCCTGTCAGCTCTTTAGATGTGCGTATCATTCTAGACTATGATCATCATTATGCACTATCACACATTTTTACTGGTAATGTTCTATTAACTTTTATATTCTCCCATTGCTCGCAATACTATTATCTCCCAGGAAGGTCATATTGTCACTGTATTTGTATCAGCACACTGCAGGACTCCAACTTTATACAGGGGTTCTCATTCCCTGTCTTACCATATATGATCTTAATATGTTGGGCTCCTTTATGTGTGCCTATAATTACATTTTGGGACCTGTATTGTGATTGCTCTACTCCAGTTCAACATATGTTGCCCTCTTGCCGTTCATGTTCTCATCGGCAAAATTAGTGATTACATCAAGTATCTTTTTTCAGGCAACATACTGTCCTCTTGGGCTTTTGATGCTGCCTCACTTTGTAACCTTATGTTTTATTCTTCAGGCATCAGTAGCCCTTCCCCTTTCGTGACGTGGCAGTGTAGCGAGCAGCCGCCTCTTCCCTATCTCGGCCGGCATCATGCTCCCTGCCCGTCCTATACTGGGCCCCCCCCCTCCGTGACGCGGCGGAACCTGATTGGCCGCGTGACGTAGTATGAGGGGCGGGTTCTCCCTCATTTAAACCATGCCGGGTTACGAGTAGCTTTCACTGCTCTTGACAAAGGCGCCACATAGCGCCGAAACGCGCGTCGAGCTAGACGCTGGGGTGTTGGTTTTTTTTTATTTTTACCACCTTTGGGTCTCTCCTGTAGCGATATGATTTTTAGCGGTTACTAGGTTTAGGGCTGTACTCTGCCTGGCATGTTGGCCGCACGGCTTTAGGAAGGCTTGCATCTATTTACCTACCTCCTAAGAGTTCGTCTCTCAGGGACTCCTCTGCTGATATCTCTTATTGGAATAGCCTGGAACTCTCCTTTTTTTGTTCAGATAGGGCTACCTAGTACTTTGAGTATTGTATGCAGTTAGGAGTTTAGGCTACCTACCCCTCATACTCTAAACTACGAGGAGGGCTTTTAGCTTTATACAAGTGGAGCCTGTCTTCCTATGTGTACTGTAGGTTGGGGGCTATTTAGAGGCATCTCTACAGTGGTACTGACTTTCAGCTCTACCTGTATCTATATACCTCACTGTAGAGGTCACCTGCTGGCCTTTTGCTGCCCTCAGACAACTATATAGGCGACACCTTCACCTTTATGTTTATTCGTACTGGGTGGGCAGCGTACACCAGGGGTCGACTTATTTCATGGTCTACAAAGGTGACCACATTATGCCATTGAGCTGTGCTAACATAGTGGAGGTTTATTTACGTACTTGAAATCCTCTACCTGTTACTATTACTAGCCCACCGCTGAGTTTCATTTTGCTATATTTAGCCCGTCGCTACTGCATGGTCCCCCTACGATATACTCCACATATAGTATATTACTTCGGAGGGGTATACCTACGTGACCTTTAATTTATTTTATTTTATTTTACTTTAAAGATTGAGACCTAGTGTGTGTAACACGTGTTTTCACATACATACCCCCTTCCTTCCCCCCCCCTTTTTTTCCACAGTTTTTCTGCACTTTCTTGGGTTACCAATTTTTTGGTTCTTAGCAACTTAACTTCTTAATAAAGACTTTTTTATTTTCCATTTAGTTATTTACGTTTATTTGCATTATGCAGCCATGGGACTTTAGTTAATTTTGTACCCTCCTGTATGGGCACACCCTCGATTAGTGGTCTTTGGAAGCAGGACCCGTGCTCTCCCTTCCATCTACCCTAATACTTGGGATTTTTCCTTCTCTTCGGAACCAAGTAAATGTCTGATCTTTTTCTTTACTTTTCAAACATGCTAATCATGTAAGCTTTATATTAAACAGGTTAAACAAATCACCCATCTGTGCTAGTTCACTGTATGCTCATTCTATATCCACGTATATCATGATCCTCTTTGAACATAAATATATTTATATTTCTATTTTCACTACAATGAACATTGTATACTGAAATCATTAGAGAATAGATTCACATTCTCACATGGCAATGCCATCTGTTTCTGACAGCCAGTCTAACTCATTGGAAATAGTAATTGTTGAAATGAGATTGCATAATGAAGGTGTTGAAATATTCTAACTGATAGGTTGGAAATGTAAAATGAAATAATAGTAGGTTAGAAATGTGAATACATATTATTAATCACAAAACAGGAGAAAGCCTTGTTAGTAATTACTGTAAACAGCAGTCCTATTGTGATATTGATGTTTATGTAATCTCTTCAAGAATATTTAGCAAAAATCTTTTTTAAATATTCAAGACTAATTGAGTTAGGATTTATTGATAATCAACAACATTGACAAAATGTACATATTTTTCAGTTACTGGAGAGATAGATAAATTTGACACATCTAAATACTTATAAACACCCATATGTCTTCTGATACATTTTACACACTAGAGGGAGCTATTGCTCTATAGAGCTGAGTTGTTTGGGGGCTTCTGTTCTGTGCAATGGAAACAAAGCTCTAAATGTAAAAAATTATATGAAGAGAATTTATAAAACTGTTTTATGTCGCCTAGTGCTGGCAAGGAAAAGCAGAGATTGCCATTCTCCAGATGGAACATTTATAAATGTAGGTAACACAAGCAATCTGATGCCAGTCCATAATAATCTGCATTCATTTCACATGTCTTAAATGGATTACCATGAAAAAGCAATACTATAATATTAAGTAAAGGAAAATACTTTGCTAAAGTTGCCAGTTTGGCACTGCTGTCAGGGATTTTTCAGTGCTGGCTATTTAACGCTGTGCTGGCTATGCAAACAATCCTAGCAGTTAACAGTTGACTTATTTTGTAGAATCCTGTAGCAAGGTCCAAGATGGGCAAAGCTATACAGACAACATGGAAAGCTTACGGCCTTTGCATTTGAGGTAGAATGTCAGTGGGTCTAGCATACTAAGATATTGTGCAATAAAAACCTTTTAAAATTAATATTAACTAATATTAAGTACTATTCATAAAATAAATAATTAATCAAAACATTCATAAAATGAAAGAATAAATTAGAGTACTGGAATATAAATAGTTTAGTTTATTATACATTAAATTATAGCTTCAGCAGGAATTAATCACTAAAATGAGAATTGTTGGGAGTTCATGGTCAATTCAAAGTTAATTTTTTTTAAAAAATACACAAAAATAGCCAAACTGGTAGCAAAGATGATTTATTTTATATCAGCTCTTTTGGCTTAAAAATTTAAATTCACTTCAACCTTACACTATAGTTAGGAACAAAGAGTGTCAGCTTAGCATTGAATGATATTTTTTTTTAAATTTGGTTTGATCACTCTTCTATAAACACTATAAAGAAAGCTGGTCATTACCATAAATAACTGTAATTCATAAAATTTTGATTTTCATTCTTTTTTTAATTTGACTCTTGATTATCCCAGATGGATATCCTGGACCATCATTTAGGTGTTCCCTGTTTTGGTAGTTGTCCAAAATCTTGCACTTCTAACATGGTGGTGATTCCATTTGAGGAATATTATCATGATTTTTGTTAAAATTAAACTCTCAAGAGTTATATTACTCATCACATTTAATGTAGATGTAATGCATGAAAAATGTTAAAGGACAAAAAAAATGAATAAACAATTGATGATAATAGTACATTTAACTAAACTGACAGGATTGGTAGGGGTCTCAGCATGTTCAGCTAGGAAAGCGAGAAAGACAGGATGTTATACCAGCCCATAGAGGAGGCCGGGCTTAACACTATCACAAAATATAGAAAAGTTAGATACAAGCTGAGGTCAATGGATACCGAGAGGCAACATGATGTAAAAACAGGTCAAAAGTCAATAAACCAAAATCAAAGTCAAAATCCACAATAATAAAATGCAGAAGAAACACACTCTTGGGCTACTGGATACATGACAAGACACAGGTCTCCTAGTGGAGTAGTTGACATCCCTAGAGCGATCCTAAAATTTCCTTGTTTTTCAATGCCAAAATGACAGTGAACATGCATCACTTTTGGCTAAAGATTTAAAGTGGGCATTGTTTTTATGGTCACTACTAAACCAGGAATCTCTTGAGGTGGAAAAAGGTTCACAATCCTTAATGACCATGTCTCTATCAACACAGAACTAATGCTAGTTTGAGATTTGTTCCTTTTGCCTTACATCATTATTGATGCAGTATCGATAAAAGGTTCGTAGTTTGATTGTCACAAAAAAGGTATCTTGGCTAAATCTTTTCAACTTGTGTCAATATTGACACAGCACCACTTTCATTAGATTGAGAATGACTTGAAAACATTACAGAAATCTAGTGGACCCATATAATAAATGTACATTATTTGTATGTGTGTGTGTATAGTGGCTATAGTGTGTGTGTCTGTGGAATGTGATGTATATTGATGGAATGTAGCGTGTGTTTGTTAAGGATGTAATGTGTGTGATTAGAAAAACTTTGAAACATATAACTTCCTTGCCAAAAAGTTAAAAAAAATAACTTATTGAAAAAATTAGGATTTGATCTCAAACACATGAAACTGGAGACAATAACAAATCTGACAGTGCATGTCTTCTCATGTACTTTTGCTTTGTGCTTAAAATATAAGATAATCATTGTTATTATGCTCCCGAGGGACAAGCAGTGCTTGCACATGTGTTAAACACTTGGGTCTCCTTTTAATAAGCTTTCCAAAGTTTTTCTAACAGTATTCGATCATTTGGGAAGCTTATTAAACCAAGTTCATAGTTAGGAAAAACTGAACTAATAAGTTCACTCTGTCTGAAATAAGTCAAATGTACCAAGTGGATCCAATGTGCGTAAATTATCTCAAGCAATATTCATCATGAATAGAATCAATATAAATCTTTAAAGGTTCTATTACCAATGATGGATTCATTTTTACGAGGTTTCCAGCATTTGCTGTGCTGCCAATCAACTGCTAAAACCATTGTTTAGCGGGTAATTCGAATTCTGTAACCCAGAAGTGATATATAAATGTATAACCTAACAAACGACTTGCACAATGAGTGAGCATTGTTTAGCGGGTAATTCGAATTCTGTAACCCAGAAGTGATATATAAATGTATAACCTAACAAACGACTTGCACAATGAGTGAGCATTGTTTAGCGGGTAATTCGAATTCTGTAACCCAGAAGTGATATATGAATGTATAACCTAACAAACGACTTGCGCAATGAGTGAGCATGTTCCTTTGATTCGTGATGCTGCAAATGCTGATGATTTTCATGGGGAAAGAAAAGATGATCAATGGTTAGGGGACAGTCACTAAATGTTGATCTTATTCACAGATCAAGTGAGAAGTGAACAACAGAGAGTAAAATGGAGGAGCAGTAAAATAAAATCTATATTTATATATTATATTTTTGATAATTTTTAAATATAGAAATACACATTTCTACTGATCCTCCTCTGTTTCTTTCTATTGGTTAATTCTTCTCACTTGATCTGTGAACCAAATGGTGGGAAATTACTTCTACTGCAAAATATATGCATACTGTTTATATTATAGTTAATACAATGTTAAACAAATATCTTCACACCAGTCAAGCCATAAAACTTGCTTTTCCCACAGAAATCACACATTTGCAGTGATGCTACTACTGCAAAGGATTCTGGTTGGGCATGTCCAAATTAGTTTAACAATGAATCACATTTTTGCCTCATTCCATTTTAAACATGGATTCCTTTGAGTCTGTGTTTGCCGTATACAACAGCTTTGAAACACAACTTAGGAAAAGATGCAAAGCCAGTGAACCCCTCGTGAGTACAATACCCTGTTTGTATATCTGTAAACCTGCCCAACTACTAATTTTTTATTTTGCATTAGTTTTGTGTTTGATGTTGTCTTCATCTTGATCAGAGACCAATTTCTTGTTTTTTGTACATATATTCTACTGCATTTCTTCTCACAGGTTTCTAAAGAAAGTCTTAAATCTCTGGCATTGTGAGCTAGGAGGTTGCACTGTCATAAGTTTGAAATACAGAGATTATGTCCAATGCATTGTATCTTGGAGAAGACGCTCACATTTGTGTCTCCAGTTACCGATGAGATAGTTTCAGAAATTGTAAAATGGTCCTTTTATTATAAAGCAGCTGCTTATAAAGGTTTTCTCAAAGCACACAATCCACATCACAATACAACACATTAAAACTAGGATTGACATCTGGGGATTTCATTCCTTTTGCGCCATGTTGTGATTTCAAATATGTCTGTTTTTGCACTCTGATACATATATACATTGTGTTCTTTATTGTGTACCCTGCCTGCTTTACTTGTACAGCTGGAAGTGGAAAGATCACCTCCAGAAGACAGCATTTTTTTGGGAAGTATATAGAAACATACCACTATAGCTAAAGATCACATTACCGATTACGCTATTGCTATTGCTATTCCAGCTGGTTCTGAATATTGATGTTCTCAATTTAAATTTTATGATAATGTTTTGGATGGTGATCTTAGACCTCTGAAATTTTGTGTGCAGTTAACGTACATAGCATAAGAACATAGCATTGCTTGACATTTACTTCTCTCAGGCAGAAAATTGATAGGTAACTGTTTAGATCAGATAAGGCAAAATGAAATAGTGGAGAATTATTAAGCCACTTGAGCCTGGGAAATGTGTCAAAGTGTTTTAATACTTTTTTAATACTGTTTGAGCAGTGAATACTTTTTGCATGACAAATGTCATTTAAAATCAATTGATTTTCATTGACACAGGATATTCATCACATGGGTGACTGGTTCTTTGGTGTACGTTCCATATGTTTCTTGTACAAATAACAGATTGCCAAAAAAAGCATAAATGCATTTTTCAAACAATTCCATTTCAGTTTTACATTCTCCTTTGTAGACTCAGATCCGTTAAACATGTATATGAAACATGCACTCTCTATATGCATATAAAACATGCATTTCATTTTCCCCTACTCCTGCAGATGGTGACTCAGGTGGTCATCACACATAGCACCATTTCCAAAACTGTCAAAAGAGCTGTGTATAAACTGATAGAGCCCACTGTAAAGAGAACACCCTCTCTGGGTGACAATGTAATTGAAGTCTTTCTCTATTTGTACAGTTATGAGAATGTTGTTGGCAAATCCCTGAATGTTTAAAATAGGGAGTTATAATATTTGCATAGATTGTCGTTTACGAATGATGCAAGCATAATTCTTTTGGTTTGCATCCCCCTACCTTTATCTGCAATTTTGCAGAGTCACGTCTGTGTTCTGAGAGTGACATCATAAGTTAAAAGTAGCAATTGAAATGTTCTTGTGTTGTCCTCTATCATTTGATGGCAGGCTTATGGACAAAATAACTTACTGTATTTATTCGAGTATAACGCGCACACGTGTATAACGCGCACCCCTAATTTTCGATTAAAAATCGGTATAAAATGTTTTTATATGTTTAATTATTATTATTTATTTTTTGTTGTACCCCCTCCCTGTTTGTTGCCTTGCCAGGGAGGGGGGTCCAGTTGCATTGGCTCAGCTGCGGGGGGGGCTGGGGGGGCATGTAATGAGCCCGGCGGTCCTGGGAGGTATTATCGGAGCACCCACTCCCTCCCTCTTCTGCTGGGCTAATGCAGGGATCCACCTCCACTACAGACTGCCTACTCTCTGCAGCTGCCCTTACCCGCCGCCGCTTGCCGCCTTTCCTTCCTCCCTCTTTGATTCAGAGTTGGAATGGAGGTAAGTTTTTGCGCTTATTGTACTTATTTATTCGAGTATAACGCGCACCCCTAATTTTCAATTAAAAATCGGTACAAAATTTTGCGCGTTATACTCGAATAAATACGGTATAAGCTTAATGATGTAACTGGATAGGTTTGCTATCGAGTTGGGGAGCGTTACTTAGGTTCCAAACTCAACTCTTATATGACTGGCACTTAGACGTCGATTTGATATTGTTTGCTACGTTTATCAGATGATTTAATATTTTTGGATAAAATATTATTTTTTAAAATAATATCAAAAATATCCAACATTATATCTTATCTAAAAAAAAATTCTAAAAATATCAAAAAATCACAAAATGTAGATATTTTTCACAATATTAAATAATTTTAAAATGTTATCCTAAAATATTAAATAATTTAGAACGTTTATCTATCAATATTATATTATGACCATTTGTGATGGATGGAACTAAGGTTGAAGAATAAACTATATATTGCATAAACTCCAGCTAGACAGAGCTTTTTGATGTGATAAATGCACCTCAAATTTACTTTTTTTTATAAAATAAATCATAAAAAATTAAATAAATGACTTTTACCTGACAATTTTTATTGTTCTGCCAGACATCATATCCTATCAAAATATTGCATTCATATATTATGATGTAAAATGTTTCACTTTCAATGTTTTAATTTTTAAGCTCATGAACCATAATACATGTGAATGGTTAGTCTATAATTTGTTTGCAGAGCACGTACTACATTTGTACTATTTAATTATAAATTTCCCTATCATACATACTATGCTGACAGAAATAACATCTCTAAGATTACTGCTAGGACTTCTGTCAGCACAATATAATTGTTAACATGTGGAGTATAAGTAATGTGAATTTATGTAACTCTGTTTATGATTTAGCTGATGTTATTTAAAATGTATCACGTATAACAGAAGATAATGTCTATGGTCGATTACATAACTCATGTTCTAGGCTGATGTGAATAACTGCAGCTGCAGATTGAGATAGCTGTGTAGTAAATTGACTCATTTGGCAAATATGGTACTTATAAGTCACCTGCAGATGACATTTTCAGTTTTTTTTCTGTATTGTATGAAATGTACATTCATGTGTACCTCTATATTTCCTCCCTCTCTCCCTCTTTCTTTTCTGAATATGTAGCCATGGAGAAAAAAAGTACACCCTCTTTGCATTTTATGGTTTTACATATGGAATGTGATGACAGATAATAACCATTCAGCTCATCTATTCTGCCCAATTTTCGAAATAATCTAATTAGTCCCTGGCCTTATCTTATAGCTAGGATAGCCTTATGTCTACCCGACACATGCTTAACCCCTTAAGGACCAAACTTCTGGAATAAAAGGGAATCATGACATGTCACACATGTCATGTGTCCTTAAGGGGTTAAACCCCTTCACCCCTTCACCCCTCTACTACTTCAGCTGGAAGGCTGCCCTATGCATCCACTACCCTCTCAGTAAAGTAATACTTCCTGAAAATTATTTTTAAATTGTTGTGGTAATTATTCTTCTTCCAAATATTGTCTCCTCCTTTACTGTGTTGATTCCCTTTTTATGTATTTAAATGTTTCTATCATATTCTCCGTCTTGTATTTGAAAATGATTTTGATCAGCTGATTAGACAGAATTTGGTCAAACTTCAGTTGAGTCCAATCAAATTTCAAAGTTTGCTATGTCAGATAAATAAAAATAAATAGACTAAACTACACACACCAGCTACTAACCAAAACAAGGGTCACGTACAGAGACTAAATAAAGGTACAAACTATGTGGAAAGAATATATATATATAATTTGCCACTAGTTGTAATTGTGGAGCGCTTTGATAGTAATATGTATCACTTACCCCCAGGAGTTAATGTATTCTTAATGTATTCTAAGATGTAACACAATTTTATACAACTGTAAAGAAAAAAAACAATATAGTGTAGTAAATTTGTGACAAAGTGTGGAGTTAATGGTCTCAATGGTTACACTCACATGGAAAAGAGCTTCTCTGAATAGGCTCAGATCACTTTTGCCTACGTGTACTTAAGTGACACTGTACTTCTTCTTACTCAAATAGTCCGCATATATGGAAAAGAAGAGGGTTGGGAGAGAAAGGAAGCAACATAGCTTCTGGTGCAATAAATCACAATGGAGACAATGAAAAGAGAAATATGTGAATGGCTTCTCACCTTCTCAGGAGCCCAGACCTGGCTCTTAGAATATAAGCAAATGTGCCTTTAAGGGGGCTACAACCCTTCTTTGGACAGCAGCACATTGTTCTGGTTAGACCTCCCTAAAGCCTATGAAGAAGTGACACAAAGGAATAGAAAAGAATTGATTGAATATAAGAGTATTACTAATAATAGGGAGGTCCAACCATTAAATTAAATTAAATGTGATTTCAATTGCAAGAATAAAAAATCGAACAAAATAGTTTAGTAGGTAGGAGAGTGCGCTGGATCATGTGTATTGTTTATTGTATAATATGGCCCCCAGCAGCACCCCATTTAAGCATGTTCAGGTGAGTGCAACCATCCCCCATGTTTCATATATATATATATATATATATATATATATATTTATATATATATATATATGTGTAAAAAAGCCAGATAAAATTTGTATCTTGTAATACCTTTTTTATTGGACTAACAGAATTTTTTAATGACAAGCTTTCTCAAGTCTGAAGCATTTCTGAGCAAGACGACACATAGAATTCAAAGTTGAGTTGTGATACAGGGGTTAAAGCGACATGAGTGCAGATAAGACACAGGTTTGTTAGAAAATAGACACCATTTTTGCAGAGGGTCATAAATATCTTTCTGAAGAGCTGAGTGAGGGGGGAAAGGGAGAAAACAAACAAACAAGCAGACAGTGCAGAAGATGGTACACTTTATACATACACACACACACATAAATATGTATATGCGAACGCACAAACACATGTACATATACATAATCACATATATATACATGTACATGAACTCATATACACAAATATAAATGCACAGTTATATATATATAAGCATACATGCATAAAAGTATGGGAAAGCATAGGTCTACACATAGTACTTTATATATTGATAGAATAAACATATTGGCATGTGTTTTAAAGTGTTGATACATATGACAGAACAGTAAGATAATGTGGGGGAGTGTTCATGTAAAGTGTTGGTAGTGGGACAGGAAACCATATATATCCATAATGTTTTACTTATATATATTCTATATATACACATATATATATATATATTTTATAGTTTTTATATATTCTATTTTCTCTATTTTATTGTAAGTCTCTACTTTAGTTAACAAGTCACATTAAGACCAATTATGCATTTATTACTATTTTATCCATAATTTTATAGCATGACAGGAGGCTTCATATTTGCTTAAGTCTCTCTTTACTAGAACTCCACAGCAGCACATTAACATAGAGATAAAAACACCAGAGACAAAAAAAATCAGGAATCTATAAAAGGATTCTCCCAACTATCTATTTCCTCTTTCTTTGCTGCTCCGCAGACAGTACAGGTCAGAGTACCACTGCCTCCTGTTATATATGGGTGGTTGTGGATATTTAACTGTATTTATTATGTAATGTTTATGTTTTATTACTGTATTACTGTATTGATTTATTTGTTTAGAGGGTATTTTTGCATCTACCTTCTTAGTGCTCTAGTGATTGATTTATTTAGCTATACTGTATTTTCTGCATCTACCTTCTTAGTGCTCTAGTGATTGATTTATTTAGCAATCTGTATTTTCTTCGCCTACCTGCTTAGTGCTTTAGTGATTGCTTGATTGATTGATTTATTTACTCTGTTTTTCTGCATCTACCTTCTCATGGCTGCAGGGATTTATTTGTTTAGAATGTTTTTACCTCCCTACTGCCATTATGATTTATTTATTTAGATTGTATTTTTCTGCCCCTACTTTTTTGCTGTAGGGATGTATTTTCTCTTATGATTTTCTGCATTTTCCTGTTTTGGGCACCCCTGTCTGGGGATCGTTTTTTTCTTGGGTTTGGTGGGGGTTCCCTTCCTCCCTCTACCTTTTCTGGGTGGCTTTGCCCCCTTCACTTTTCGTCCATTTTGCGGCCGCTGGAAAGCGGTCCTCCGACCGATTTCCATTGCCGACCGCCGGGACCCCAGAGTAAGACTCCGGTGGTCCCACGTGTTGGATCCCGCCCGCCGGCTCAGTCCGCCGAGCGAGATCCTCTGCTTCCCATGCAGTGCTAGGGCCCTGAGCATCCACTTCCCCGCGACCGCGTGGTCGGGTGGGGGCGGGGCCGGCCAGTTACCAGACTTACCGCATTAGTTCCGTTGATGGCAGGCACATGTGCTGTAGCTTTGACTGGGACTCAGCTATGACTTGGGCGCATTGCACCCTCAGGCTGTCCTGGCTTTGTGCCCCATGTAGCTGGCAGGTTAGGCTACTGGGGACCATAGTGGATGATATAGATCACAGGCATGCTATATAGAGCTGTGCACAACCCCTCAAGGGTTACAGGCACAACTGGCAGTGTTACCACTTATACTCACCCCCCCCTTTTTGTTTGTTCAGATGATTGCTTGCAGCGCTCTGTTTTATCATATTGACCAATGGAGCACCTCTTGTGAGGTAACTCAGTTGGTGAGTTCCCTGACTACAGGTGTACTCATTATGAAAGTTCACTATTTACGGAGTGTCAGGCACTATTTAACTGAAGTGCATTATCTACAGTTACACAATGGAATGCTTGGTACAGTCACACAGAAGAATGCTATCTACAGTTACACAGTAGAAGGCTATGTACAGTTACACAGAAGAATGCTATGTACAATTACACAGAAGAATGCTATGTACAGTTACACAGAAGAATGCTATGTACAGTTACACAGAAGAATGCTATGTACAGTTACACAGAAGAATGCTATGTACAGTTACATAGAAGAAGGCTATGTACAGTTACATAGAAGAAGGCTATGTACAGTTACATAGAAGAAGGCTATGTACAGTTACACAGAAGAATGCTATGTACAGTTACACAGAAGAATTCTATGTACAGTTACATAGGAGAATGCTATGTACAGTTACACAGAAGAAGGCTATGTACAGTTACACAGTAATATACTATGTACAGTTACATAGAAGAATGTTATGTACAGTTACACAGAAGAATGTTATGTACAGTTACAAAGAAGAATGTTATGTACTGTTACACAGAAGAGTTTTATGTACAAATACACGGAAGAGTTGTACGTACAGTTACACGGAAGAGTTGTACGTACAGTTACACGGAAGAGTTGTACGTACAGTTACACGGAAGAGTGTTATGTACAGTTACACGGAAGAGTGTTATGTACAGTTACACGGAAGAGTGTTATGTACAGTTACACGGAAGAGTGTTATGTACATTTACACAGAAGAATGTTATGTACAGTTACACATAAGAATGTTATGTACGGTTACACAGAAGAATGTATTGTATGTTTACACAGAAGGATGTTATGTACGGATGCACAGAAGAAGGTTACGTACAGTTACACAGAAGTGTGTTAATTACAGTTACACAGAAGTGTGTTATGTGCTATTAATTTGAAGAAGTGTTATGTACATCTTATCTGAAGAGCGAAAGGTACATTTTATCGGAGAATGGAATGCGCAGTTCCTCACCTGTACATCTCTGAAGGTCCTGACTTGTCTGTGCCCCAGGACTTGGCCGGCTTTGTCCATGCCTCATTGATCTGGCCTGTGCTGTCTGTGCCAGAATGTCTGCATGCCAAGCCTACTGCCACATACTCACGCTTGTGCATTGCATGCGCTGCCCAACTTGCCTCGGTCACTATATGGGGTTGCTGGCCCTATCTCCCTGCCAGTGACTCTTGTCCACTATACTCCTTGAAGTCGCTTTGCCTGGGACCGCTGCACAGGAGAATCCTTATCCGGGTTAACAGCGCAGACAATGACTACTATGGCAGTGACCGCCTCTGTGGAATTAGGCTTCAGCCAGGGTCCTCCCTTAAGTTTATCAGGAGCGTAACGCTAGAGGGCCCACCTTTAAAATGGCAGATGACTTGAACGAGTCAGACTCTCCTGGAGGAGAGCAGGCAAGGGCACATATGGGCTACTGGAAGGGTGAAGGTCCTGAACCAGTGACTTGAATGAGTCAGACTCTCCTTGAGGAGAGCAGGCAAGTGCGCATGAGCGCTACTGGAAGGGTGAATGCCCTGAACCAGGCTCCCGGAAAGATAAGACTCTGAGGAGTGGTTAACCCCTCTGCAGTCGGCCAGACGGCCCTGCCTATATGGCGCGGGGGAGGCGATGACCACCGGATGCGGCAGTGACCACCTTCTTAAAGAGTCAGACTCTCTGAGTGGAGAGCAGTCAAGGGAGCATAAGCACTATGGGTAGGATGAAGGCCTGGAACCAGACGCCCGGAAAGATTAGACTCCGGAGAAGTGTCTAGCCCTGATATGATCGACCTTGACTGCCAGACGACACTGCCTATGTGGCGCAGGGGTGAAGGTCCCCGTAAACCCCCCACCATGGCCGCCCTAGCTGAATGGCGGGCAGACCAGTTCCCCTCGGAGGCAGAGGATGATGGGGGTGTGGATTATGATGACAGCCCCTAGTGGCACCATGAGATGTAGAACAAAGTCCACTACAGGGGCCCCGATGACCTTGGTAGAAGAGGTCATCTCGTGGATCGCCCCTGTTCAACCCTCGATCTATTGCTCACCTGGTTTCTCTGGAATGATCTCTGCCCGATCACTTAGCACCATCGGTGCATTTCTGGGCCCGTAGACCGCTGGCTTGAGAAGCCCACAGGATAATTCAAGCGGTATTCCCAGCCGGGCTCCCAAACAAAGTAGCCGCAAACCCAGACTTAGACCCCGATGGGGCACTGCGGTTTTGCTGGTTAAGCACCTGTTTGGTATTCAGGAGATCCTGAGTGCGGCCCACTGCAGTGCCTATACTATTAAGTCCGCACTGGAAAGCCGATTGTTCTCCGCTACACGAGTGAGTTGTGCTAGCGGAACATATGAGGAAGTATAAGGGCTGTCCTTTTTTACATGGAAGTACTTCATGGAGGCTTATCCCACCTCCAACCCGTACCTTTTATAGGGGATTGGACCCTTGACCCAGAATTTTACCCTTGCCTCCACTTTCGGATGACATCCCAGACGGGGCCCCGAGTCTGGACGACCCTATCCTAAACGCAGTTTGGACCGCTGGAGGTGCTTGGGATAAAGGGATCTGAGCCCCTCGGAGTCCTGGCACGAGTCTAAGTTTGAACGTATATTCATTAGTTACTGTGAATTAGCCCACAAGAAACTTCTAGGGACCGCAGGCCCAGTTCTGGTAAGGTGGGCTCTATTTTCTCCCTGGTGAGATAGGTATCTTGTGCATTAGTTATTTGGGTGACAATACAACCTAGTTGGGAGGAATTGAGGACATTCAGGAATACCAGAACTATCTGAAGAGATCTTTCTCGTTTTCCACGCGTTGGGACCCGGGTGCGACTCTTCATTGATATAGTACATCTTGCTGTACGGTCTACCTGGACGGGCCTGCCGGACCCCCTGCGAGGTACCTCCCAGACCGAAAGGTCAGACGCTACCTGCGTTTTCCCTTGTTAGAGTCCCTGGATTTCGTTTTTTTCAACCAGGGAAATATCGACCTCCTCTACATCTCAAGGAGTGGAGTCCTGGAGGGCGGATTGGACGCAAGGGGGTGACCCCTATGCTCTCCTCTGCCCGAGTTCTCGTACATATGGAATAGTTTTCTCTGGGAGGACCCGGCGTCAATACTTTAGTCTACGGAGGAGGACCCATCAGGCCCCGACCAGTTCGGCTGGATGACGGACCCATTTGCTCAGCGATGGACGCTTCCCTCCAGGAGTGTTCGACACGGAGATGCGGACGAGTCTCCTCCATTTGTTTGGTCTCAGGACCTTTCTACAGGTGCCTCGGTCTGCTGGTACTTTGGAATTATGATCTCCGTTTCGGCAGAGTCAAACCTAGTTCCTGGATTCCCTGGACCCTTGCTCATTTGATCTCTGGGATTGTGAGACTTTGGTCTGCATGGCGACCCTGACGTAGTTGGATCTCCTAATTTTGCTACCGCTTTTACAGGGTTCGGGTATTGTTCGGTCACTTTATTACTGGGGACTGCCATATTAATTAGATTAGGTAGCGCGTACGACTGTTGTCGGCGGGCCTCGCTCTGCTTAGAATTCCCTTTACGATTCCTGAGGACGGGTATTCATCTCCCCAGGGGGTACAAGCATTTTTGTCATGCTCCTATGGTGGGTTCGGTCGGGTTTTGCCCATTCACTGGTTCTGGATTTATTTAAGTTATTATACCTTGTTTTTCTTTCAGATGGGTTCGGCGGTTCGGACCTTAGTTGTCTAACAGCCTTAGTCAGACCCGAGGGTCATATTTTTACTTTGGTAGCGCTCCCACCTTTAGGCGGTGTTCGACGTCACCATTTGTTTAAATGGTTCTTCCCTTTTTCTCGCCCTTCATGTACCGCTTTGTTGTGGTTGGCATTGGCGGGGCGTATAGGTTTTTTCAGTTCACTTCAGTCCGTAACACGGTGACTTCAGGTACCGACATGGCGGGCGTTTTTCTCCAAGACATTGTACGCTTTCCTGCCGGTTACGAGGAGCTATCTTCATAGAGTTTAGATTGGTATGGCGGATCGTGTTTCTTTGGCCTTTGCTGTCCGAGTGTTAAAACAGCAAATATGAAGCCTCCTGTCATGCTATAAAATTGTAGATTATACTAGCTTTAGTGTAACTATAATCTTAATTTTATTAATGACAGGAGGCGAATATTACCCTCCCAGTTTCTCCCTTCCCTTGTTGTTTGTTGGTTTGACTGACTTGTTGTTTATTAACCTGGTCTCCTGGGCTAGGTTGGTTATCTGGGGGAGTTGGGGTTTATCTGGGATACGGTACCATCAGTATTTTATGATGGGGATTCAGTTTTTTTCACTATCTGGGATATTATACTGTCAGTATTTACGATGGGGATTCATGTTTTCTCAGTACATTTCATTCGCTAATCAGTGTTTTCGACTCTGTTTATCTCGTTTCAGTTTAATGGTTTGACTACAGTTCTTTGATCCGACTACTCTACAGGATAAAGGTCAAGGCTTCACCCACTGGTTCCACGGTTTCAAGTTCGTATGGCATTCATCGTTATGTTATGTTTGTTTCTTCTGTTATTGTATTTCTGGTGTATTGTTCATGTACTTTATTTGTCGCAGCGTGAAAGAGGAAATAGTTAGTTGGGAGAATCCTTTTATAGATTCCTGATTTTTTTGTCTCTGGTGTTTTTATCTCTATGTTAATGTGCTGCTGTGGAGTTCTAGTAAAGAGAGACTTAAGCAAATATTCGCCTCCTGTCATTAATAAAATTAAGATTATAGTTACACTAAAGCTAGTATAATCTACAATTACCTCTGATAATACATCCCCTCTGACTATATATATATATATATATATATATATATACATAGAGTATATATATTTTTTGTTAAGATCTTTATATATATCCTTTAAAATGCAATATTAACTCAACTATGCACGTTAAAATGATCAATTTACCTGTTTTAGTTATTCAAAGATAAGATAACATTTTAGTATATGTATTAATTTGTCTCTATATTTTTTTCAATTTTAACTTTTGTTTCATGCATGCTTGATATACCATGAGGACTTTTAATGCACCCACTTTCAAGATATACATAGGGTAACTATGAACTAACAAAAATCCGGATACACCGGATTGGTGGGATTTCGAGCAAACTACCAATTGGAAGACACGCAGGGACTTTTAACCACTTAAGGACCAAACTTCTGGAATAAAAGGGAATCATGACATGTCACACATGTCATGTGTCCTTATGGGGTTAAACCACCAGCAGCAGCAAGAAGATTACCGATTGAAAAAGCTGTTACCACACAGTGAAACGCGTCTCGGGACAGGACGGTCTACAGGACTCATTTTAACCTATGTGTATTTATATATTCATTTTTTTTTAATCGATTACTTTATTCAATAAATGTAATTTTATATACACCAAGTTGCCCCGTGGACCTCTAATTTGTTGCTGTCCAAATAAGGGTCGTAGCCCCCATAAAGACACATTTGATTATATGCCAGGAGCCAGGTCCTGAGAAGATGAGAAGCCATTCACTTATTTCTCTGTATATTGTTTCCACTGAGATTTATTGCACCAGAAGCTATGTTGCTTCCTTTCTCTCCCAACCCTCTTCTTTTCCAAATATGCGGACTATTTGAGTAAGAAGAGGTACAGTGTCAAATGAGTACACAAAGGCAAAAGTGATCTGAGCCTATCCAGAGAGGCTTTTTTACCATGTGAGTGTAACCTGTCCTGCACAAATTTAGTCAGGACATCCAGACATGCTATGTCTGTTGATTTTCACTGTCGCTATATCTGTTGATTTTCACTGATGCTATGCATGTTGGTTGATTTTCACTGACGCTACACCTGTTGGCTGATTTTCACTGACGCTACGTCTGTTGATTTTCACTGACGCTACGTCTGTTGATTTTCATTGACGCTACGTCTGTTGATTTTCATTGACGCTACGTCTGTTGATTTTCATTGACGCTACGTCTGTTGATTTTCACTGACGCTACGTCTGTTGATTTTAACTGATTAAGGGGGTGCCGAGTTTAGTCTCGCCTAGGGCAGCAAAAAACCAAGATACACCACTGATAGTACCCAACCCCAATACATACAATAAAAAAAAGAGATGACTAACTAGAGGTGGCAAGCGTGCCCTTGAAGAAAAACTCTGGATTAGGGTCCCTGTATGTCAACGACAATAATTTGTATTGGATCCTGAAGAAATTGGATTAAGAAACCCTGCACAGGGTGGTAACTCACGGTGGGTGCAGGTAGCCGTGATTTATTCTATGACCGCCTGGCCGTAGGCTCCGGCATCAATGCCCCAGGGACTAGACCCAGTAGCAAACATGGTGACAGTAACGGGGCAGGGAACTGGCGAACATGAATAGGGCGGATAATCCCATGCCCGGGAATAGGAATTTAGCAGTATACATGGTGGTTCAGTGCACAAGGGCAGTTACACACCTAAGTGACACGCCAAGCGTAAGCACGTAAGATGATACCTGTAGACCTGAATCTCTTCTTGCAAACCCAAATTGGGAACCACAGGGGAGTAGTAATGCTCGCAGTTAGGAGCATCAACCTACTTCTGTAAATGATTCCCACCTGTATGCTTTGACTGTATGAAGTAATACTTTTGAGAAACTTTCAATTAAAAATTGAGATTGTAAAAAAAAAAAAAAAAAAAAACGACATTCTATCCACTTAGTTACCTACATTATACAATTGTAAATGTATCCTTAGGTACAGTGATTGCAGCATCAAGATATGATTTATGTCTTGCATTGTTATCTTTGTAAACTTTGATCCTTTGTCTAACTACTCTCCGTAAAAAATGTTAAATAAAGATTGTAAAAAAACAAAACAAAGGGGTACCCCAAATGCAGATTGCTGAAATATTACAATTCTATCAATTAAAATACCAAATCATTGTGATAAGATATAGGTTTATTAAAAAATAAGCGATTTGCTAATTTGCATGTTAACCACGTGAGGTTTGATGTTCATTCGGAGGACACTTTGTTGGATTATATTTAGCGTTTCCGTACTGCTTTTCTGGTCAGTGTTGAATAATATACTGCTGATTTAGAAGTCCTGCTTGCAGCTATATGATCTCACACTATTTAATATCACATTTTTATATTTTTATTTTACAATAAATGTGAACATCCTCATTTGTATACTTACCTTGTTCCCTGTGTCTACCTGAGTGTACTATGGAAGAAGGAGGGATGTGCCTATACTGAAGTTGATCAATTCTCCCTTACATATAAAACGCTACATATAGAGCCCAGGTTGGGATTTATTGTTTGCAAGTTTCCTGATCCAGCTCGTAGAATTGTATCACACCTAGGACCAAAAGGTAACGTCTTACCGGGCCATAGCACTCCCCTATCTGAAAAATGTAAATGTTTACACCATTATTCAAATGTTAAGTGTTGTGTAACTTACATACAACTGAAAGATGTTCACATATTTAACGATAGCCACTTTCCATAATGTTGACCCTCTATCCATACTAGGGCTTCATTTAACTATGTGCAGGATCTGCAAATCTAACTTGAGCAGTTTTACCATTTATCATGTAGTCATGGTGAAAACTAAAGACAAATCTATATTGAATGTATAAGGTATGTCTTTTAGGCTTATTTTTTTTTAAAATATGAATGAGTTTAGATGTAGAAAAGTAAAAAAATGTACAATGCAGTTATCGAATGTTTACCTTTCATTAGTTATGTACTGCTAGCAACAGTTAATATTTTAAATCATGGGCCCTCAAACTCTGGCCCCCCAGATGTTGCTAAACTACAATCCCCATGATTCTTTGAATTACATAGATAGTCAGAGAAGCATGGGAGTTGTAGTTCAGCAACATCTGGGGGGCTGGAGTTTGAGGACCCTTATTCTAAACCAAGGCATTAAATGCAAGTAGATGAATACATTTATATATCTATTGCAGAAAGTTAACTTCCACTTTAGTTATATCATAGAAAATCAATGGAACACAGGTGACCTGGTACTAGGTAATTGTCAATCCCTTCAAAAATAGTTTGACTCCTTACCACTGGTATCTCAAGGCATCGTAATCACAGTACTATACTGTAGTTATTATATCTAGAGTGCTTTTTTAAGACGCTAATGATGAAGCTCGGGAAAGTATGTTTATAAAAACCTACCAATGAAGCATGATTACACTCATAAACTCAGCCATCTACAATACAGCACAATAATTAGAAGAACAACACAAGTGACATTTTTTGTCTCTAAACTACAGGGCTTCTTGAAATCATTACTATAGTTTTTTTATTTCTTAAAATTAAATAGTTAAAA